>NW_006486666.1:0-638 GCF_000325575.1 Pteropus alecto | reverse complement strand
CTGGGTCTCCAGGTCTCGAGTTGGAGTGGGGGTGATCGTTCCCAGCTTGCAGTTTGTACCATGTTAGACACTCTATACCCGTTTCCTCTCTGGCCATCAGCCCTGGGGGGCGAGCTGGGCTGATGCACGCTTACCCTCCGTCTATCCGCTTTGGTGTTTAAGCTGTTGATTGTGGCGGGACCAACACCTCGTGGGAGGCAGTGAATGAGGGCTGCCCCAAAACCTGAAACAAGGTTGCCCTCTGGCAGCTAAGCTACTGTCTTAGGTAGACGTAGATTCAGAAAATATCTTCGTTGCTGTGAAAAAAGCAGCGGCTCCGGCTTCTTAGTAGATAATACTGGTGATGCTTGCTTTGGTGTTGGGAGGCTATAGGGAGTGGTGGGGATTGTGGCCAATTGGAGCACATCTGTCCTGTGCAGAGGGGGCGGCTGCCTCTCAGTTGCAGGCAGTCCTGTTATGCAGGAACACACCTTATAGGCCAGACTTTTCCACTTTTTAAGGGAAGCCGGATCTGCATTTTCATGAGAAATTTCTCAATGTTAGAAACGGCATTTTCGAAGCACCTGTGTGGGCGCCAGTTTGTAATCCCGTTCACGTCCTGCCGCCCTGCCCTTGCTGGGCCTCCCGCTCCTCACCCA
>NW_006486665.1:0-638 GCF_000325575.1 Pteropus alecto | reverse complement strand
AAAAAAAACAAAACCAAGAAAATCTCAATGTAAACATTTTACATTTTGCTGAGTCACTGACTCCAATCTTGTGGTTTAGGTTTGTTTTGCCCTCTGTCCCCACAATCCCCAGTGTTTGCTGCCTCCCTATCTTGCTTAATTGTCCTTGATGCAGAACTGTAGCTGTGGGTCAAGCACATCTAAATTTCATGCTCAAATCCATAAGATCCACTGAGGAACCCAGCTTCTACTTTACACCCTCTGAATAAGGAATCTGATCTCCTTCAGCATCACTGCTAACATGGCCAGATGAAATAGCATGTAAGCGCTCAGTGTAGAACACACACTTCGGATCCAAGGAAGCAACGACTACTGCCCTTAAGTGATTTTATTAAAACAGCATCCTGGACCAGATGATTTCCCCATTCTAGGAGGAGACGTCAAGCGGATGGCACAACACAGGTGGGATTTACAGAAGAGCCCTCTGTCCTCCAAAGGAGAGTTTATGGATTACAGACTTGGGGGTGGGAATGAGGGACGTGAGGAGAAGCACCACAGGTCAGCTCCCTTGTCACCTACTACTCCAAGATACTTGCCATGATCTCATTGACATACATCTATCATGTTCTGTGCCCATTGCTGTAAAGTCGAGATTACTG
>NW_006486664.1:0-638 GCF_000325575.1 Pteropus alecto | reverse complement strand
GGAAGCCGAAGGCTTGGGAATCACCAGTATTTTGGAAAGACTCTGCGTGCGCTGTGGGTCTGGCGTGACATGAGAGAGAACAGCAGAGGCAAAGAAGGTATCACCAGCTGTCTCCGAGCACACACGATGCGCAAGCGTGGCTCACTGCCTGCCGTGTTTCATTACATTGGGGGTCCCCTGTGTCACAGATTATGTTTCTGCTTAAGGCAAGGGATCCCAGCTGGTTCCTGTGCTGTCCTGTGATGCCCCTGAATCGGGGCCATCTGTAGCTGCCCACATGGGAGGACAATCATTAGGGTCTTGATTTGTCAGAATGAAGATGTTAACCAACAAGCAAACTTTATTCTGACTTCCGATTTGACTAATTTTCCTAAACTAAGAAAACGTGACTGGGTTGCCCAATGCAGAGCAGAGATTATTGGATAATCCAAGTTAAGGTCAAGAGACTGAGGGGTTCTTCCAGTTGTGGGGTTCGACCTCTTGCCCCCCATCTGGCCTGGCACTGTCTTTGAGCTCCTCGATGGGCGCTCTTCTCACAAAACTACATTGGACACAGCCTGCTCGGTGATGCCACCCACTCCTGATGGAAACAGCGCCTTCGCCCTCACAAGCAGAGAGGAGCTCAGGTGACACTCACC
>NW_006486663.1:0-638 GCF_000325575.1 Pteropus alecto | reverse complement strand
TGTGATAAGTCACTAGAAAAATAGGTAAGTTTGGTATCACCCAAAGCCAGTCGATTTCTTGCTTGCCTTTTTTTCTCTATTTTGGGTGGAAAAAAGGAGGCCCTCTCAGACACCTGGCACTTTCACATGCCTCCACAACCAGGAAGAAGGCCAGACTTGCCTATTTCTCCTCAAGCCACTAGTGGCTTTGGTCTAGCTCAGAGATTGCCAAATCAAAGACTTATGAGCCCAGGGAATATCTTGCATGAGTGAAATAGAGCGTGTGCTTGCTTGTTAAATTCACAGGACTAGTCTTCATTTCCACACACACACACACAATATTTCCTCTTCTATTTTTTGGTAACAAATTAAGGGACTTTCAGTTTATCATTTCTTTCCTCACTTTTGATAGAGACGTAGGTATAGAGAAAGACTATCTTGTAAGAAGCACACAGTAAGAGTGCAATGACAAATGGTCACCGACACTTGCCCTCAGTGTTGGAGAGTTGTCAGGGCATGGTAAGGATTGGGGCCACTGAAGAATGAGCACTCTAAGGAGAGAGCAGGTGCTTGCCTCTGGTGACTCATTGCCACATGGGACCGAGAGCCAGTGTTGCCAGATCTTCCTTTTTATTTGTTTGCCTTTTTTTTTTTTTTTT
>NW_006486662.1:0-636 GCF_000325575.1 Pteropus alecto | reverse complement strand
ATAGCCCTGCCACATTACTCAGTGATCATCCTTTGCGGTCTGGGGGAAGCTTTGGCTGGTCTGGCAGGTAACTGAAGTGGAAAATACTTGAGTCTCTAGTAGCCAAAAACTCGTTTTTACCTCTAACTCTGTCTCCCCTAAGCCTCATTCCATTTCCACTCATAACCGGATGATGACAGCAATGTCCACATGGATTTCATTGTGGCTGCATCCAGCCTCCGGACAGAAAACAATAACATTGCGGCCTGCAGACTGGCATGATTTAATGATAGCTTAGAATTCATCTTTCACCCTTTCCCAGGCTTGAGTCTTCACATGTCTGGCCTCTTCTGTAGTCCCTAAATGTCTCTAAGCGTACCCAGTTGCCTTGTGTCTCAGAGCAAGCTGGTTGCGGGCAAGATTCTCCCAGACATTGCCGCAATCTCAGCAGGTATAGTTAGCCTTGCATGTCCGGAGCTCTACAAGGTGGTACAGGGACAACAACAGCTTGAGTCCTATAAGAACAGGTTCATCAGCCTGTCCCTGACCTTCCTCAGCTTCTCTGAGCTCCTTGCTGTGCTTCGTCACGAGGTGGGGGCCTGCTTGTATGCACACTGTTCGTCTTACACATCAGTGACCGAGGCTCTGTGTGTGTGT
>NW_006486661.1:0-638 GCF_000325575.1 Pteropus alecto | reverse complement strand
TCTACTGGTTTGAAGCAAGTCTTTTAATATGGACTGACTTTTCTCTAGGCTAGCTTTTGGTTGAAGATTATTTGAGGGGAAGAGTGATGAGAGGAGATGGGTCAGAAAGTGACTTGGATTTCTGTTTGTTTCCAGACATTTCCTTCAATGCTGTCTCTCATAACCAAGTCTCCTTGACTCTAAGTGAAGGCCCCTTTTCATAAGGTGTATGTGTTAGACACGTATGTGTGTGTTGCACGTGTATGTGTTATTCTTTAGCAGCTGGCTAGCATTAGTAGATGCACCACCCACCTCTTGTGCTCCAATTTGTCATACCAGTAGTTTAATTTGGGGGGCAGAGGTGGGGATAAAAGGGTCTAGTTTTCATACTTCCTCATTCATCTGCTTCTCAAGCTAGTCTTTGGGACTGCTAAGTGAAGTTCAAAGATATTCTCGCAGCCCTCCTGCATTCCAAGACCTGGCTATTTCAAAGGAAGTATGTTGCTATATCTCCTGAGATTACGCAAACTGCTTTTGGACATTTGCCAAGGTACAATTTCTACCTTGATGTAGCTGTGTTGGGAAGCCCTTCTTCATGGATAATAATTGAGTTCAATTATTAGAGCAGCATAGAGAAGCTTTTACTTTTTTTTTTTTTT
>NW_006486660.1:0-638 GCF_000325575.1 Pteropus alecto | reverse complement strand
CCCCCGCCAACGCTTCCCATCCTCTGAACGGGACTCCACATGCAGCGTCTCCTGGGATCAGCTCCCCGGGCTTCGGTCCTGACTCTCCAGTCCGGTCTCAGCTCCGTCTCCAGGGGACCCGGTCTAACACTTGTCTTCTGCGAAAGTGACCATGACACAGATGCGCAAACAGAAATGACTTTAATGGCCCGGAAATCAACTCTGACATCACGGCATGAACTTCAGTAATGGGATGAAATCCACCTGACTTAATAAACTGATCATGGCTCCTAAATAATAACAAGTGCAAGAATTTACTAATCTTGTAGAGAGAGGGTTTTGAACGCCATCTGGTGAAGACACATGACAAACTCATTTTTAGGTTTAAAAGCAACGAAGACGTGGGGGTGTAGACTAGAGTGGCCACTATGGAAAGCAATGTGGAAGATGCTCGGACAGTCACAATAGAACTGCCATGTGACCCAGGAACTCCACTTCCGGGAACACGTCCAAAGGAGCCAAAAATACCCAAACTATCTCTGAAACGTCTCTACCCGTGTTCGCTGCAGCATTATATACGGCGGCCAAGGCATGCAGACCACCTAAGCGTCCATCAGTTGGCGAATGGATAAAGAAAACGTGACTGTTTACACACACAC
>NW_006486659.1:0-638 GCF_000325575.1 Pteropus alecto | reverse complement strand
AAGCTGGATTTCAGCGGCTGCGGACCCTGAAACTTCAGTGACGTCTGACCCCAGCCACTCCGTCACGTGCCTGAGGACCAGCGGGCCAAGCGGTGGGCATTCTCCTCCGTCCTTGCCAGCCTCTCGGGGGCTCTTCTGGCTTTGATGCCATCCCAGCACACGGCACGCAGCCCTAGTCCGCTGCCCTCCATCCAGGCCGCCCACTGAGCACGTGCTGCAGGCCTGTCCTTCGCCGGGTGACTTAACCTATCTGCTGACCTTGGCTGCGTCCAGCTTGCCTCTGACATCTCACTTGTGGGCTTCTCCATCACCAGCCGCCCAAGGTCAGGTCCCCATATGGGCCAGCTTCCTCTGCAGCAGGCGGGTCCGGGGTCGAGGGCCGAGGTGTTGTCCGTGACCCCACGTGGCGGAGGTCTTTAACTCAGAGCCTTGTGATGGCAACTCAAGGGTGCGCTGGGAACCCCCAAACCCGTGTAGTGGTGTGTGAGCCCGCAGCCTCGGGCCGACCTGGGGGCAGATGCCCAGCCCTGCCTCTCCGCCGTGGGGTTACCTCGGACAAGTCCCCCGACGTGTCCAGGGGGCTTAACCTCTCCGGGTGGACTTGGCTTCTGCTAAACAGAGAAGATGACGCTGCCTCC
>NW_006486658.1:0-638 GCF_000325575.1 Pteropus alecto | reverse complement strand
TTAAAAAAAAGGAATTACAAAGTATTTGCACCTTAAAACTGTAAAGCAGTTCTTACCAGTTTCCAGGATTTTGGGCTATTTAGGACAAGGTCTTAATTGCTTAGGGGTTCTAGGTTGCCTATCATAAAATTATTCATGCTAAGGAACTTCATTTTCATCCTATGCGGTTAAAAGTAGCTTCCATATTTAGGTGTTTTTTTTCAAACAAGGAATTTGACTTATCTAAACTGTGTTGTTGAGGTAAACAAGCGCACAATTAATTATGATTTGAATAAGGTGTGATTTTTTTTTAACTGCAATACAAGGAGTATTTTCTAAAACTGCAGAATTCTGCGCAGTTGCTTTAGGTCAGTTCCTCAAATGTGGATGAAGAAATTCTAGGAAAAAGACTAGACATACTATATCATATGCTTGAAGAGAGGCAAAGTGGAGAAATGATATTGAAAAAAAGTTCATCCTTCGGTTTAAATAAAGAAAGGGGAAAAGTTCACAGAGACAAAGTTCTGTGCTTCCCTACCAACTACCTCAGGCTATTGAGTCACTAAACTGGCGTTGAAGACCTGTATCAGCTGCTATTACAGCTTACTTTTTAAAAGGAAGTGACAAATACTGTTCATATCATAAAGGAGGGACCTACC
>NW_006486657.1:0-638 GCF_000325575.1 Pteropus alecto | reverse complement strand
TGCCACCTCTCGGAGCCAGGACTTCCTCCCCGGCCACACTCTGGAACTATCTAGGTCTGGGGTGATTCATTCATTCACTTACTTATTCAGCAACTGTCGAAGGCTATTTTTGTGCCAAGTACATTGTGGATGCTGGGGATGCGACCCTGATCTTCTCTGGCGTGAGCTGGTCTTCAGCTCCAGGGTCCGTGCGGCTGCCATGAGGCAGTAGTGGCCTGTCCACTGGTGGCAGGGCCTCCCCGGGGTCCGTGAGCTTGCGTGCTCTTTCCGCAGCTGCGCATGGAGTACCTCTCCCTGATGCATGCCGTGGTCCGCTCCACGCCCTACCTGCAGCACCGTCACCGGCTCCCTGACCTGCAAGCCACACTGCGGCGCATCCTGACCGAGGAGGACACCTCGCCCCAGTGCCAGATGGACCGCATGATTGTCCGAGAGATGTGCACGGGGTTCCCAGTGCTGGGCGAGGCTCCCAGCTAGCGTCTCCTCCCCCACTTCCCTGCAGCCCCGGGCAGGGTGCGCTCCCCAGCCCCTGCCCTGCAGCCCTGAGCAGGGGCAGGGGACTTGGGGCTTGGCCCTAAGAATGTGTTGCACTGACAGTGTGAGTGGGGTAGGGGTGGAAGGGACCTGAGCAGGGGCCC
>NW_006486656.1:0-638 GCF_000325575.1 Pteropus alecto | reverse complement strand
AGGTCGTCAAGGACATATTGGAGGTTTGAAACCTGGAAGGATGGATGGTGGAGACTCTTCTCAGAAATTGGAGAATGGCTTTGAGAAAGTGCTGTGCTCCACCTTAGTCTGTTGGAGGCACCTCCCAAGAAGACAGGTTATGACCCTGGGCGGAGTGGGGTGAAAAGGAGAACCCAAGGTAGAGCAGACTGGCACATAGCTACCAGTCCATTGGCCCAGGATAGCCTGAGGCTCCTTAGGCAAGGTACATTAGGACGACAGTGACCCAGGGGTATTTCCCAGTGCCCCCCCACCCAAGTCCTATTCCTGTAGCCACCCATCTCCTCTCTCCACTTTCCCCACGCTTGCACTGCACTTCCAGCTTGGGGATCTGGCCTCAGCTATCTTGAACCCCACTCCCCCGTTGTAGAGAAATGAAGGAGAGAGGGAAAGGAGGGGAATGTTTTTTTTCTCCTGTGATATGTGTGAGGTTCTGGCAAATGCTGGAGGCTGCCCACACAGAGGGAGTCCAGTCTACCAGATAACCACCCCTTCCCTGAAGCCCTATGCCTGGTATGTATGAGGGGCTCCCAGGCAAGACAAAAACAAGGGCCAAAATCTAGAAGGCCTGGGTTCTGATCTTGCCTGTGTCTCTGACT
>NW_006486655.1:0-637 GCF_000325575.1 Pteropus alecto | reverse complement strand
TTTTCAAAAAAACTGAAAGTGTTTCCAATATTCAGTTATAACATCACTATAAATACAAGCCATTGACGTCTGCTTTTATCTAAACCCCATACATTTGAGAGACAAGCAAAATGTTCTCTGAGCCCCTTCTCTGCCCAAGCATTATCCCAAATAAACTCACAACAACACTGCAAGGTGTACACTGTTAAGTACAACTAAGCTGAGATAACAGTCTCAAAAGACATACACAGAAAGGGCTGCTGGCATTAACCTCACAGCTCAGGCTCTAGAGACAGGATCTCGCCTCTACCTTAGACCCTTCTCAGGTGGAGAAAAGAAAATGGAGAAGAAAACATCTAGAGTGTTACCCTTGATGCTTCTACTGACATACTCATGACCTGGGACAAATCGTAAACTTTCCAAGCCTCAGCATTTTCCTCTGTACGATGGGAACAGTATGAGGCCCATATCTTCCTCACTTTATAGTCATTTAAATGAATTGTTTCTACTAGCAGATTCTTGGTACTGAGAAGAACTTACTTTAGTTAGTGTTTTCTAATGAGGTTGTTTAGGAAAACGAGCCTTTGACTCTAGAAGTAGAAGGAGCTGGATACAAACCGAAGCTCTGCCTCTTGCCAGCTAAATAACCCTGCGCAAC
>NW_006486654.1:0-637 GCF_000325575.1 Pteropus alecto | reverse complement strand
TCTCTTGCTCTCTCTCTTCTCCTTCTGGTGCCCCTGTGATGCAAATGTTGTCACACTTGATGTTGTCCTAGAGGTTTCTTAAATTTTCCTCATTATTACTATTATTTGTTTGCTGTTCCATTTGGGTGTTTTCTGCTATCTTGTCTTGCCAATCATTTATCTGAGCCTCTGCTTTCTAATTTACTTTTATTTCTTTTAGTATTTTCTTCATTTCTGACTGGTTCTTTTTAGTTTTTTTTGTGTGTGTGTGCGTGTGTGTCATTTTTTTTGTGCTTACTATCTCTTTGTTGAAATTCTCACTAAGTTCCTTTAGCATCCTTACAGCCAATGTTTTAAATTCTGTATCTGATAGGTACCTTGCCTCCATTTCATTTAGTTATTTTTCTGCAGGTTTTCCTGTTTTTTTTTTTTTTTTTTTCCATTTAGGACATGTTTCTTTGTTTTGTTTGTTTGTTTCATTTTGGCTGCTTCTCTGTGTTCGTTTCTTTGTATTAGATAAATCCACCACATTTCGTAGATTTAACCAGGTGGCTTTGTGTAGTAGGTGCCTGTGTCACCCATTGGCACAGTCTCTCTGGTCACCTGCACCAGGTGGTCCTTGAGTGTTCCTTGTGTGGGTTGCGTGTGCCCTCCTGTT
>NW_006486653.1:0-637 GCF_000325575.1 Pteropus alecto | reverse complement strand
CAGCAGCAGCAGCAGCAGCAGCAGCAGCAGCAGGTATGAGGCCGTGCAGAGCGCAGTTGCCATGTGTGAGCATTAATACCTTGAAATATTGAGCACTAGAGAAATGGAAATTAGAACAAAGATACCATTTTTGTATATCGAATGACCAAAGCCCTTTAAAATGTGGTAGACGTGATATTTAAAAATTATGTATCTAGAGACCTTTGTGAATTGTCCAAATAGCAAATATTAACCATTCATTCTCTGTTAGGACACCAGCCCCATTTTCTCGGTTCGTATATATGCCTCAGTCAAATTCCCACTTGTCACAGACCCATAAATTTATTTCATTTTGAATAGTTAATACCTAGAAATGTGAACTCTCTGGTGTTCAGGATCCACTTTACTCAGTGCTGATCATTTTGTACGTTTTTGATGGGGATGTTGAAGACACAGTCCGTTCTCGTTATTCACGGTAGTTGTGTTCTGTAAAGTGGATGCCAATGTTGAATTAGCAAATACTGAACCGTTGCTCATAGGGGAAGCCCAGAGTTACCTTTCTGCGAACCTCTGGTCACAACGTTTTGTCAGCCAATCAGTGTGTAACCTGTTTACCAGGTTGCTTCTGTTTATAAAGATGCTTTATTTAATATGATGT
>NW_006486652.1:0-637 GCF_000325575.1 Pteropus alecto | reverse complement strand
TTACCAGCCTTTCCCAGCCCCGGTCTCCTCTCAAGAGCCCTGGCTCTTCCCACAGGGCCACAGCTGCCTAACTTTTCGTCCTTCCAAAGGAGCAGATGCCTTACTTTCTCAGTCTTGAGAAGGGACTATCTAGCTCACACTCAGATAACCTTTCTTTTTGCTAATGCCAGCTACCGCTTATTACACCCATTTGACATCAATTCAATGATTCATTGAAAACATAAATCCTTCCACTGGAGTGAAACCGAAAAAGCCTTCTTGCCGCCCTTGTGTGCACAGCACGTGTGTGCGTGTAAGCAAGGTTGCACTCATTCATTCTAGACACAGTTACTCAGCTCCAGCTATGTGCCCGTCACTGTGCTCAGCCTTGCGAGGAGATGCTGAAATGAATCAGATGGGAATTCTGCTCTGAGGGGCTGATGAATGTGGGGGAGCTCGGATATTTACATATAAGACTAATTCAGGACAGAAAGGTTTACTATTGTTTACTATTAGAGCTGAAAGGAGATCCTGCAACATTCAAAAAAGGGTTGTGCACCTGTGGCCGGGAGGCTCAAGGAAGGCTTCCTGGAAGAAGTGGCACTCCTCGGGCCTTTGCCGAAGAGAGAGGATTTGAAGAGAGTGGAAATGGGCATGG
>NW_006486651.1:0-637 GCF_000325575.1 Pteropus alecto | reverse complement strand
AAAAAATGTAATCTGATTACTTTCGAAAATTTTAAGAGTCCTACAGATAGACAACTATATTTACATTCAATTTGGCATGATTTTATCAATCATAACATTATTGTATTTAATATTTAAAATAATCATATAAGACAATGTTATTAGCATTATTATATGAATAATAAAATTGAAACATAGGGTAAAATCTTGATACAAACCATGAAGGCAGTACATGCGAGGTAAAATTAATGCTTAGATTGACAGTTTTTAACTCCATTCTAAATTACAAGCTACATCAATGCAAGGTTAATTATGATGTATAATATTTCCAGCTAGCCCTAGGCACTGTATTAGACAGTTATCCAATTCTCTCCATTGATCATTCATACATCAAAGTCTAAATTTTTATGGTATAAGTATGCATTATACATCTAGAAAATGTGCCATTTATGCAGAGTACTAGATTGTTTTGAAATTCTAGGACAATCAATTTTTACTAGTGTGTCTTTGCCATGAAGGGATGGGATAAAACCTAGAGTGGTCAAGCAGACTGAAGTTTTGGAATTTTTCTGCAACTAGACGATGTTCAAATCCTTACAAAGAAGTTGTCTCCACAATGAATATTGCTGCTCTCCAACTCATTTTCAATCCTAAAATC
>NW_006486650.1:0-637 GCF_000325575.1 Pteropus alecto | reverse complement strand
AAAAAAAAAAAAAAAAAAAACCATCTAGAGCACTTGATAAAGTACATATTGAGTGAGACTCTTCCAGTGTTAAAGATACTCACATTTTACACTTAAGGACTCTCTAGAAGCAGCTTTTAGATGAGCAGCCCCAAGCTCAAAAATGGTCGAGCGAAGGAGCTGTCCCAGGGTGGATTTTAAGTAAGATATCTACGTGTTTTCTGGTCGCAAATCACTCAGTCTCCCACTCCCAGAGTTCTCACATCACCTTTCGTGTAGTTGGAAGAACCCATAACTTATTAGACTATCAGCTGGGTTCACCGAGGCTCCTTTTTCAAATACGAAACCCTAGAAAACACGTGAAGGCTTTTCTTCATCAACGCTTGAGTACAGATTTGTTTAATCGGTGTGCTTCCTTTCCAACACCTGGCTCTGAGTAATCGGCTCAAACAATAGAGTTGAACGCAGAAGGATGGTGCTGGGAAGAGAGGAATAGAAGCTAAGAACTCAGAAAGAGAATGAACGTTCCTCAAGGAAAGGGGTCGGCCTCAGAAGGTAAGCGTTTCTCTGCGGGTCGGAAGCAGTCCCTCCCGCCCCCACGAGAACGTCGAACATCCCGCGGGGTCTTTCCGTGGAGCACGGAGGCCTCAGCTCCGCA
>NW_006486649.1:0-637 GCF_000325575.1 Pteropus alecto | reverse complement strand
ATTTTAATGTCTGCCTAATACATTCTATAGTATGTGTGCACCATGACTTATTTAATTATCTCCCAATGGATATTTATTTCCAATTCCTGCTATTTAAATAATACTGTGATGAATATACTTGTATGTGTATACCTTTACATGCTTGTCTAATCATCTTATTAGGATAAGTTCTTAGTTTTACTCCTAGCTTGTTTGCTGTTTCTTTTCAGTCTCTTTTGTTAGCTTCCCCTTCTCTGCAAAGCCCTCTTTTCTATCTTCACTATACCCTAGACTATCTCATACAATCCCATGGCTTTAAACAGTATCTACATGCTGATGACTTCCAAATTTATATCTACAATCTTGACATTGCCTCTTGAACTTCAGACTCATATATTCAACTGTCTTCTTGGTATCCCACTTATGTATCTGTCACAGAATCCCAAATTTAATGTGACTAATAGAACCTTTAATTTTGCCCACAAAATATACTCCTATTTCAGTTTTCTATACTTCAAAAAATGGCATCACCTTCCACATAGTTTCTCAGGCCCCAAACAAAGCATCAATCTGATTCTTTTCTTTACCTTCAGCCCCCATATAATGTATCTTTCATACATTATATATGTACACAAACACATACACATATATAATTTTA
>NW_006486648.1:0-637 GCF_000325575.1 Pteropus alecto | reverse complement strand
CTTTCAAGATTTTCTCTTTGTCTTTGGTTTTCTGCCCTTTGAATATAATAGGCTTGAGGTAGGATTTGTTTTGTATTTCTCATGCTTATGGGATTTCTGAATTTCATGGATCTGTGGTTTGAAGTTTGTAATTTATTTTTGGTATGTTCTTAGATGTTATTCCTTCAAATATTTTTTCTGCTTCATTCACAATTTTTTCTTTCTGGTATTCTAATTATATTTTTTCCAGATTTCCCCATACTCTTTGGATACTCTTTTATGTGTATATGCGTGTGTATGTTTTTAAATTTTTTTTCTCTGTGCATTTTAATTTGGGAAGTTTCTATTGACCTAATTTTTTCCTTGGTCATGTCCAGTCTATTGATGAGCCCATAAAAGTCATTATTCATTTCTTATAGCATTTCTTTATTTCTAGTATTTCTTTTAGATTCCTTCTTAGAATTTCCATCTCTCCTCTCACATTACCTATCTATTCTTGCATATGGTCTACTTTTCTCATTAAAGCACTTAGAAAATTAATTATTAATGATAATTAATAATTATTATCTTAAATTCATGTCTGATCATTGCAACATTGGTGTTTTCTCTGAGCCTTGTGTCTATGCTTACTTTGTCTCTTTAGACAATGATTTTTTTT
>NW_006486647.1:0-637 GCF_000325575.1 Pteropus alecto | reverse complement strand
TGCTCTTGTTCATTTACAAACGCACAGTCGGACAAGGCCTTTGGTATGGAGGCCCAAGAAGGCAGAATTCAGCCCAGCGCTTTGTGAGTGCTCCTCCGAGTCTAGGTGGCAGCTCCTGAGTCATCACAGCGTTTCAACGGGGCTGATTCCTAGCAGCAAAGTGTGAGATGAGAGTTTAGCGAGTCTCGGCAGCCGGTCTCCCCCACACCTACTCCGGGGACCCTTGGTAATGCGCCCCACCCTTCAGTCTGACAGTTCACTCGAAGGCAACAAGGGATCCCAGTGACAACTTTGATAAGGTTTTAATCCAGAAATTTCTCGAACTCAACCAAGATGAATGCAGGCTCGTTTTCAGAAATGATGGTACCTGACGATCCAGGTATGATGAATAATGGGGAAACCAATGATTTCCACAGTAGAGATCTGAGGGGTAAAATAAGGAGCATCTCAGATCCAGCTAAATCAGCGTGAATCTCTAACTAAGCCTTTCCGACTCCTCGGTGTTAGCAGCGTTTCTTTATGACCTGTGTGTGCTGGACGCACCCTGCCGGTAACACAGCTGTCACAATGCCCTGCCGGGCGCCTCGTAACTGATCACCAAGTGCCGTGGTCCAGCCACGACAGGATCCAGGGGGCC
>NW_006486646.1:0-637 GCF_000325575.1 Pteropus alecto | reverse complement strand
GGAGATGGAGAATGCTGGTCCTCATGATCAGGTTGAGGATCACGTGGTTACAGAAGGCCTGGCAGGTGGCCAGTGGGGTTACCCGCGTGGGGTGATGCTGACTGAATTACAACTGTAGTGGAGAGGGTGGAGTAAGAATTATTTGAGAAAAATCTTGAGTTTTCTTAGACTTCTCATCTGTGAGTAGAAGGGCCTCATTATCTTGCCAAGGCATTATTTACTTCTCACCCAAACAAGCTTACATTAAAGTGCAACTCACTGGGCCTGGTTGAAATTTAAGTGGGATCCCTGTAGTATTGTTTCCACAAGCTGCCAAGATCCAGCAGAGGTTGTAGTCAGTGTTTGTCAGTACATTATATTCTGATACCATAAAATCCGAAGTCTTTCATTTCCCTGGTGTCTTGTACTTCACTTCAATCACTGGAAGTATTTTATAGGCTCATTAAAACATTTTGATATTGCCGATTTTTGTCAGTTTGTTTTTGATCTGTCTTGATCCAGCTCTTCCCTTTGTCACCTGCATTTAGTCTTCCATCTTTAAAGCATCAAGCAATTGGACCAAAGAATTTCATCATTCTGTTCAAGCCTAACTGTAGTACACAGATCTTAGAAAGTTAAGGGAAGCTAGTTAAGAAAT
>NW_006486645.1:0-637 GCF_000325575.1 Pteropus alecto | reverse complement strand
GTCATCTCAAGGCTCAGCAGAGGAACATCTTCCACGCTCACTCATGATTGCTCGCAGGCCTACGTTCCTAACCACATTGACTTCTTCATAGACTAAATGCCCTCATACGTGGCAGCTAGGTCCCCTCTTCCCAGGATAACTTCTGATATAGCAGCTGGCTTCCCCAGAGCAAGGTACAATTCAACAGAGCAAGAAAACACAACAGAATGAAAGTCACAGTCTTTTGGTAACCTAATGTCAGAAGTGACCTCCCATCGCTTCTGCCCTATTCTATTCACTATAAGCAAGTCCAGTCCACTCTCAAGAAGAAGAAAATTAAGCTCTACCACTTGTGAGGAGGAGTATCAAGTAATATATGGACATAGCTTTAAAATGATCAAGGACCATTGGCTTTCCTCATGAGAAACTATATCGTGCGTCCCCGATAAAAATCAATATTTGACTTATTGATTTTTTACCTACTGTGTATGTTTTAAAAAAATAAAAGACTGAAAGATCTAGCACAGTGAACCTTGGAAGAGATTCTGAAATACTCTTTTGGTATCCACATTCAGGGCACTGGACTTTAGGCCGTGCCCTGTGGACTGGCAATTGCTATACAGAAGATTCTCCTAAGCATCTAGCTAAAGCTTCAGGT
>NW_006486644.1:0-637 GCF_000325575.1 Pteropus alecto | reverse complement strand
CCATGTGATCCAGCAATCCCACTTCTGGATATATAAGCCCCTCAAATTGAAAACAAGATAATGAAAACATACCTGCACTCCTATATTTACTACAGCATTATTCACGATAGTCCAATTATGGAAACGTTAGTGTCCATCAATAGATAAATGGATAAAGAAAACACACACACAGTAATATTCAACCATAAGAAAGAAGGAAATTCTGCCGTTTGGGACAACATGAATAGAACTTGAAGATATTGTGCTTAATGAGATAAGCCAGACAGGGAAAGACAAATATTGCATGATATCACTTATATGTAGAATCTTAAAATGCCAAACTCCTGGAAACAGTAGAATGGTGTTTAGCAGGGCTGGGGCAGCGAGGAAATTGGAGAGATACTGTCAACGGGTGCAAACTTGCAACTGGAAAAGAAATAAGTTCCAGAGATCTAATGCGCAGCATAATGATTATGGTTAACAATACTGTATTATATACTTTAAAACTGCTAAGAGACCAGATCTTAAATGTTCTCATGTTAAAAATAAATGATAATTATGTGATATGATAGAGGTGTCAGCTAAAACTATATTGGCAATATATAAATGTATCAACATGTTTACACTTACACAATACTAAATGTCAATTTTATCTCAA
>NW_006486643.1:0-637 GCF_000325575.1 Pteropus alecto | reverse complement strand
TTTTTTTTTTTGGTCTATCTGCCCTATTGGAATTTAAATGCCAAGCAAGGTAGGAACTCGTCTGTGTGGCTTATGCCGATATCCCAATGCCTAAAACACAGTCGCTACTCATTCCGTGTTTCTTGAGGGAACAGGTGGTCTTCATTTTCGGAGAAAGTATGAAATTATTCTTGTTTTCCCCATTAAACATCTGGCAATCCACTTGCGCCAGGCCCTGAGGAAGCTTTCAAAGACATAAGATGCACAAGACGCCTTTCTTGCCGTTAGGAAACCTATGGTCTGGAGATGCAGCGTGCTTCGGAACGCTAAACACGATGGCTGTGGTGGTGGCAACTTGGGGACAAAGCTGCCGTCGGCTCGGTCCTCAAGGAACGAAGAGCGATTCGCAAAAACACCACGCTTCTTACGCTCTTGGTTTGCAACTGAGTTTGGACATGCAAAACTATATTTTTAAACAATTGGGAGGAAAACGAACACAATTTGGACGTAAAAAGCCTAGAGGATTGAAGTGCCTACCCAGGGAATGACGTGGAGCGAGAGATAACGGCCCTTGGTGAGGATGTAGAGAACGTAAGCTGGTCCAGCCACTGCGGCTACTTAAAAATGAAAAATAGAACTGCCTTATGACCCAGCAATT
>NW_006486642.1:0-637 GCF_000325575.1 Pteropus alecto | reverse complement strand
GTTTGACTACACTGAGCGCTGCTGAACTGTACCCTTAAAAATGGTCAGGATGGTAAGTTTTAGGCAATGTGAGTGCTAATGTGCAACAGAGCATGCAGGGTGTGTCGTCGTGAAAAAAAGCTGGATACAGAACTCCCGTTCCGTTACTGCAGACGATCTTCACCTTTAAGTAAATATTTGAGTCACAGAATTCAGAAGCGAGTTGTCGAGTTTAGCGAAGACTCACCGTTCCCTGCCCACTCTCCCATTCAACAAAATCTCGTACTGACTCTCGCCATCATCCTGGCAAAATTGATGTTATGTTCCCCCTTAAATTTGAATAAAAGTGATTATAGGCGTCAGGAGTTAACGTCAAGGAAAGCTGGTTGGGGTTCTTGGGGACCGAGGTCCTGAGGTGGCGCCTGGCATCCTCTGAGGACAGGTGTCCGTTCTCTCCGTGGCAGGTCACTGGTCTCACTGTAGGAAGCGCAGCGGGCCCACCTCCGTGCACCAAGCCCTGCAGCGGCGTGTTACGGAGGAAGGTGGCCTCACGCCCCCGAGGCCCTTCATCCACCGGACGGGGCCAGAGCTGGGATCGGCCTCTGCTGCCTCAGGGGCCCTGGACACCTGCCCTGAGAACCGGAGAGGGGGTGTGGGC
>NW_006486641.1:0-637 GCF_000325575.1 Pteropus alecto | reverse complement strand
AAATTTAATAAAACTTAATTTTACTAGCAAGGTACTAAGAAATAAAATTATGTGGATAAGAAATATATGGATTTATATGTCATATCCTACAGTTAATAAATATTATTCTGTCATTGGGTTCCTATTATTTGGGATGCTACCCATAAGATTACTTACTGCGTACAAGCACCGTGTGCAGCTTGGTGAAACTCAGGCAGAACCGAGTCCGCTGGCTCTTGCTTTAAGGCCATTCAGCACAGCGTCATATCCGATATAAACGCAAAGCAATGAAAATACTGTCTGCAAATCCCAACACTGTCTCGAAGGTGCTGAGAAGAATCTTCAAGGTACATGGCAATAAGGTCCATACCAAAACTTCCTGCAACCGTAACTTAAAGTACCTTTCTTAGTAAAACTTTTCAAAATTTCTTTTTAGATAGCTGGATATTTTTATTCTCTAGGAGTCTCTTGGTGTTTTATTCTCTCACCCTTTTCTAGAAATTCATTTTCTGCATTGTCTTAATCAGGACCACGAAATCCCCTGAGCAGATCCGCACAGAGCTCCTAAGAAGGCCGTGAACACATGCATGTTACTGTCGCCACCTCTGCCATGTATTCCACATCCGCCCTGGGTTAGGGGCTCTCTCCCCAGCTTAGA
>NW_006486640.1:0-637 GCF_000325575.1 Pteropus alecto | reverse complement strand
CCAGGATGCTGCTTTGGAATGGTGGTTGTCAGAGCTGTTTTCGAGAAACATAATATAATATGGAAGGAACCGTGATGGGAGAGAAAAATGATGAGTTAATCTTTGGGCAATTCGAGACGACTACAAGGAGTATGCACTTGGCAGCTGGATATTCAGGTAGGAAGCTCCACAGAGAAGTGTGAACAAAGGACATATCTTCGGGAGAACTAGCATGCGGATCATTTAGGTCATGGGAACGGATGGGATCACTCAGGGAGAGTGTGCAGAGAGAGATAAATGAGGAATCCCCATAGTTAAGACCATCGAAGGACTCTCCGCAGATGTGTATTTAGATCTCAGGCCCATCCCAACTCTTCTAATAGCACTGGCTGTGGGCATGGTGGAGGCACCCCTGCTAACCGGGATCCTCGTAAAGGTGGCCTCCAAGGTGACAAGTGAACGTAGGCCTCTGCCCAGCAGATGTTTCCAGTCACTTTTGCATGGCAGTTGTTTGGAGGCTTTCGAGAGTGAAGAGCCAGTCTTGTTTTCTGTTTCTCATTTCAGGATTAGAAAGAGTATTTTAGAATGTTTTCCTCTCTTGGCTTTATGCCCATACTGTATGAAGAGCAACAAAGGAAGATGTGGCTTTTTTTTTTTT
>NW_006486639.1:0-637 GCF_000325575.1 Pteropus alecto | reverse complement strand
GATTTGAACAAGTGATTTAACCTGGCTGTGTCTCAGCTTGCTTGCCTGTAACACAGATGCTTCGGGTGGGACCAGACCAGAGAGCATCTGGGGAGCCTAAAAGAAGTGGTGTAAGGAGGAGCAGAATTCTCCCCTTTCCAGGGTAACTTGCCTCGACCCGTGGGCATGGAGGGGGCATGGAGGGGAGGTTCCAGCAGATACTGCCAGAGACAGAGGGGTGATAGCGCCCTCAGCAGCTGCTGCATTCTCCTGGCCAGCCGGGGAAGGGGCTCATGAGGCATGAGAGGAAGCAGTAAAGTGCCCATGGAGCTTCAAGGGCAGCTTAGGCACCCTCTCAGGACTGCCAGGAGAGTAGGGGAGAGACTGAAGTCCTGCTTTCAGCCTGGCGAGCGAGCTAGAAATAGGTGTCTATTTTTACCCTCAGGACTGCAAAACCGTAGGAAAGAAACATGGACCACAAAAGTTATGGCTGAATAAAAGTCAACAGTAGCAATTTAGGAGAGACTCACTGTCATAAATTGACCTGAGACAGAAGCCCTAGAATAACGATGGTGGAAAATGGACCCACACACTGATGGGCAATGGCTTCAAATCTCGGCTTTGTCACTTACAGGTGTTGTATTGGGAGAGTTACCGG
>NW_006486638.1:0-637 GCF_000325575.1 Pteropus alecto | reverse complement strand
TTTTTTAACAATATTTCTACTTTAAAATCAAGGCACTGGGGAAGGAAGAAATAACACTGAGGCTATTAGCAAGGACTCTAGAGAGAAGATCCTGAAATTAAGCTGGGTCCTCGACCCTGAATCACAGACTATGCAGCCAATTGATGGGTCATCACTGATTTTATTGAACTGATTCACCTGCATGCCTGTCACAAATCTGTAATCACTCTTACAAAGGGTCACTCTCTCCTTTGTTCTACTGTCAGAATGACATCTGTCAAGAAGGTGAGTCCAATGTGACACTGCAGAAGAAGACCCTGGATAGTTTTCTTCCCTTTGAAAATGATTCCTGTGCTGTGGGTGATCTCATTTGTGTCTGGGATTTCACAAGAGGGCCTTGAGGACATTTAAGTCTATCTGTGAGTAGCTGTAGAATTCCTGTGTTGAACCCATTTCTATAAAGTTCCCCCAGAGTGGTGTACATTCAGCAAATATTTATTAAAACCCTACTGTGTGTCAGGCACTGTACGTGTTTTCTGGGGGAGACACTGATACAGGACAGGTTGCTTAGGGTAGAGGTCAGGCTTCAAGTGCAACATCACAGGTCCCTAAGGCACCTTTGTGAGTCAGGTCCCCTTATACATGGTGGAATGAAGAG
>NW_006486637.1:0-636 GCF_000325575.1 Pteropus alecto | reverse complement strand
CAACAAGAATTATATAAGAAATCTGAAACCCAAGGGAAAGAAGATAATATAAGCAACCTTGGTCAAGTAAGTCTCCAGGCTGTTATTTGAAGTCCGTGGGGTTGAGACAGGAGTCACCAAGTTTTCTCTTGGAGCAAGATTGCTATGGCTTATGAGACCATGATTGAGACTTCCAACACCATGTGGCTCCAGGACTGGCCTCGTAATAAGACTGCTAAGTAGAGATTTGTTCTGTTGTTTCTTCACGAGAAGTTTGGTGCTGATCTCTGCTAGCCTTTCATTAGTCCTGTGAAGATTGTAAAAAACACATGCTCAGTATTTAACTTTTCCCTGAATGACATTTTTTTAAGTTGCCATCATAGTAAATGGAATTTCCCATTAAACAGCTTTTTAACACTGAAAATGTATCAGAGCAGACCTAGTATATACAAACATAGGTTTATGACTGTTCTAGAGAAGTACATATGTTTCTAGGGGGATTCTTCACTATCAGTTCAAAGTAGGGAGGGGAGAGAAATGGCTCTCAGTGATGTAGACCAGAGGTCCCCAACCCCTGGCTGTGAACTGGTGCCAGTACAGGCCAGTACAGTACAGCAGGAGATGAGCAGCGGGCCAGTGAGCAAAGCTTCATCTGTA
>NW_006486636.1:0-637 GCF_000325575.1 Pteropus alecto | reverse complement strand
TGGCTCAGAGATGATCATGAAGCTGCCGGAGGCCCCAGGTGGCGGAGCTGGAATCCAGGAGTGGGTCACCCCAACTTGGCGGTGAGGACCGAGCCTGGGCCGGAGCGCTGACTGCAGGAGCTGCGATGGGCAGTGTGTCACCATGGTGTGCCACACACACGGTGTTTTAGGAGAGAGCCTATCCGAATCTTAAAATTGCAGAAGGTCCTGGGAAGATGACGCCGCAGTAGCGAGGAGAGGAGGCTTCATCGAAAGGGCGCGAACAGTCAGGCCGGTTTGGTCAAGCCCAGGTATTAGAATGTGAGTGGGGTTCACGTGTTCTCATCATAACTGACCTCTTTCTGCTCATTTTGTGTATTCTCCAACGTGAGCCTCTTGGTCTGCGTGGCGGACGTGTTTGCATCTGAGACGAATGGAAGCGGGTGACAGACACTAAGGGCACAGCGAAGGGCGCGACCGAATCTGTTCCGATCAGCCGCCATGTCTATTTCTGTTTCCTGTTCTCCTCCTGTAGTAGTTTTGGGGTGAAGTTTTAACAAAGTACTCAAAACAAATGACTCAGTTTCAGACTTGCTAACATTTAGAAGGATTTGGAGGAAATATTTATAGTTGTGTTTAGCATCTTTTTTTTTTTTTT
>NW_006486635.1:0-637 GCF_000325575.1 Pteropus alecto | reverse complement strand
AAGCCCAGACTAATTCTAGATTCTCCACTCCATCCATATCCCTGCCCACACCGTGCCAACAGCAAATGAGCTGTTAGTGTGGTACACAGATCCCAGGAAGGAAAAGTCCTCTGCTGTCTTCTCAGATGAATTCAAGGAGTAGAGTTGACAAAGGGTAGCTTTCCAGAGAGTGTGACTGGGGGCAGCTAGATTGGTTGGTTGAGAATCGAACTCCATTCTCCAGGCAAGAGTGACTTCACAAACCCCACCTGCAGGATGGGACATATCATGTGGACCAGTGATCATAGTGGGTTCACATTTTATCAGTGCGAATTTTCCATTGCAGTGATTCAACTTTCCCACCATTGTGACACACTGGACACACAGGCCTGATTAAGTTTATCCTTTGGCTACAGATTGTGGTACCATGAAGACCAATGACTGGAGTTTACCAGAGAAAGCGCACATCACTCAGAGATCCTGGACCTGGAGCTTTTACATCCAAGTGTAGATAGCTTTGGACCATCTCCCTTTGAGAAAGAGTGAGTGAGTTTTCAGTGATATAGAGGAGAGCATTTTTAAAAATTATTACTGGGGAAAAACAGCACATAGAGTGTTAGGCAGCCAAGCAATTAACTCTAGTGCAGTTTTTTTTTTT
>NW_006486634.1:0-636 GCF_000325575.1 Pteropus alecto | reverse complement strand
AAGCCCCCTGAGAAAAATAGTTTTTGTCTTCTGAAAGAATATGTTACCATGGACATTCAAATTCCTTGATTGCTGATTTGCTGATTATGCCCATTTGGTTCTTATTTAGAGTACTTAAAGATGAATCTTAACAGACCATAAATAGCTTGAAATACTTAAGTTAAGGTCTAAACACTGAGTTTATTTCCTCTTGCTAGAAAAGTAAGCTCCTCTGAGTATTATGAACACCTTGTATAGTTGTACAGAGATTCTTAAAATTATGCTAGCTAATAATTTAATACATCCAGTGCTAGAAAATGAATTGGGAAATAATTTAAATCCTACTGATCTTCCCCATGGGAATGGGACAGATTCCTAACTAGATAACATGAAATCTGACACAAAATATTTAATATCTCAGAGAAAGACCACAGAGCCCAGCAATTGTAACAAAACAAGAAACCATCTCAACAATACCTCCTCTCTCCACTCTTCCCCACAATTTCCTCGGACTACAAAAAAAAGTAGAGATTATATGAAATATCCAGGCCTCAAACTACAGAGCCAACTAGAAAACAAACTGGTCCAAGTTAAAGTGTAAAGAAAGTCAAGTGATATCATTTTTGATAAATGTTCAGCACAGACCTCCAAGGAAAA
>NW_006486633.1:0-637 GCF_000325575.1 Pteropus alecto | reverse complement strand
TGGTTTTGATTTGTATTTCTCTAATGATTGGTGATATGAGCAGTTTTTGTATGCCTGTTTGTCATGTGTATGTCTTACTTTTGAGAAAAGTCTATTAATATCCTTTGCCCCTTTTTGATCATGTTATTTGTCTTTTTAGCTTGAGTTATATATGACTTCCTTATGTATTTTAGGTATTAACCTCTCATCAGATATATGGATTGCAAATATTTACTCACGTTCTATACATTGCCTTTTCACTCTGCTAATTGTTTTCTTTGCTTGCAGAAAAGTTTTGCTTGAAGTAGTCCCACTTGTCTATTTTTGCTTCTTTGCCTGTACTTTTGGTATCACATCCAAAAAATCTTTGCCAGGAACAATGTCAAGAAGATTTTTCCAATGTTTTCTTCTATGGGTTTTATGATTTTAGGTCTTACGTTTAAATCTTTAACCCATTTTGAGTCAATTTTTGCATATAGTATGAGATAGTGGTTCAGTTTTAATATTTTGTATGTGGATATCCCATTTTTCCAAAATCATTTATTGAAGAGACTATCCTTTTCCCAATGTGTTCTTGACACCTTCGTTTAAAATCAGTTGACTATAAAAGCATTTACTCAGTGTGGATTTTAGTTCTTTGTTCTGTGAGAAACTTTTA
>NW_006486632.1:0-636 GCF_000325575.1 Pteropus alecto | reverse complement strand
TGCCTCTCACCACCTCATTCTCCTCCCCACCCCATTCTCCTCCCGCCTTTTCCTTCTTTCCCAATGGCACAGATGAAACACGGGCACACCGTTTAAGTACCGGTTTGTTAAAGTCTTGGAGAAAACAAAGGGAACTAAAACAGAGAGTAACATACAAGTCCATGGTCTGAGGTACAAACGCAGCCTCACCCATAAACTCCTCACGTGGAAGGCAGGGATGGCACAGCATCCGGCGAAACTGCCTCGCTGTTAGCAAGCAAG
The DNA here is from genome assembly GCF_000325575.1 of Pteropus alecto. NCBI lineage: Eukaryota > Metazoa > Chordata > Mammalia > Chiroptera > Pteropodidae > Pteropus > Pteropus alecto. The sequence goes on along the minus strand of NW_006486632.1, from coordinate 375 downwards.
GCACATACACAGTATATTTAAAGAGTCCTTTACTGAAGGACTTGACTTCAGCCTTGACAGTCCACACAAAGCCCCCAGGGTGGTGCATTTGGAACTGGAACCTCCAGCCTCCGAACTTGCCTTTTGGACAAGCTGCTGGTGTGGGACCACAATTCTAGATTCTCAGGACTCACAGGATAGCTACCCTCCCCCAGGCTGGAAGAAGTGTTATGTCTGGGGCTTCTCCTTCCTGCCCATCCCCTCTCCTTTTCAATCGCTTCTTGGTTTTTTTAACCCTTTCCTATCCTTTCAAAGTCCCACTTCCTCTTGTGGTTGGTCCCCTGTAGGTCATTTTTTGATCTGTGCAGCCCTGATCCTTGATAGGGACGGGTGAAG
>NW_006486631.1:0-638 GCF_000325575.1 Pteropus alecto | reverse complement strand
GCACCCCTGGGCCTGGCTGGACGAGGCGTGCTGAGGGGACGCCTGCGGCTCGCAGGAACAGCGCCGCACTGCATGCTGGGAGCATCCACGGCAAAGATGCTACACAGAGGCGGGCTGCAATCACTCATCGGCATTCAGGGTAAATTTTCAACTAAGTCTAACTGACATACTTTCTTGATTCTCATTATTATAGATGTCAGCCTGTGGTTACACACAGAGAACCCCGGTTATACGAAGAGTCCCCGAGAAGTGACCCCTTGTCTACTTTTGATATTTGTACACTTCTTTTTACTACTACTGTCATTTCATCAAGGAAAGGGACTCCTGTTAAAAGGATACCAATTCAAAGGGGGCATGGGTTAGAGGAAGTTCACTTTAGTACCTTATTCAATTTCAGACTTCACACATCATTTACAATAAAAATCTGCTGCAATAGAAAGAGTCCGTACTTTGAGGTATCAACGGGCTGTGGGTTAAAGTTCCCTTCAGAATCCATTGATGACTGTTTTTCCATCATACTGACATAATTTGACTCCATGTAGTCTGGAGGCAAAGCTCCCGCAACTGCGCTCAGGCACGGCAGTGCCAGTTTGAAAAGTTCTTGTTTGCATATTTCTGAGAAGAAATGGAGGACCAAA
>NW_006486630.1:0-636 GCF_000325575.1 Pteropus alecto | reverse complement strand
CTGAGCTTCTGTAGCTTGTCTAGAGACAGGAGAGTGAGAATGAGTCTAGCCTCTCACCTGTTCTTGTCTCTCAGCTGTCAGTGGAGCCAAAGTGGAGGAGTAAGAGCAAGAAGAAAAGTAGAGCTTTGAAAGGTAAGCTTCTGGCCCTCAGCCCTGTGCCCAAGGATTTGCTCCCACCTCTCCGGCCCCTGAGGGCCGAGGTCCAGGTCTCCAAGTACACTAGCAGTGCAGCTTGTCCCTGGGAAGATCAGAACCACCATACTTCCCAGATTCATGCTGAGAACAAAGCCTTGAGAGTCTGGAAATTGGTGTTGCCCAGAAGGGGCTTTGGGGCTGTTGTGGACCAAAAGTGCCTTAGTGAGAAATGGGACCGCCGAGTCCAACTGACACAGGACAGGGCGAATCCCCCTGAGTGGAGACTCAAGTCCTACACCAAGAGAGCAAGGGTCCTTGACTGTGCACGGCGAAGAATTCAAGTACAAGCCAGAGTTTATTGGAGAGGAAATAAAGTTTCATAGACAGAGCATGGTCTCCTCTCTGAGAAAGAGTGAGAGAGAATCATATAAACTGAATTCCTAGAGTATTTCAGGAATTCAGTTTAATATGTGGTTCTTAGTTTCTATGAATTACAGTTTA
>NW_006486629.1:0-636 GCF_000325575.1 Pteropus alecto | reverse complement strand
GGTGTACTCAGGAAAGGAGAGGCCACGCCCCCTCTCACCCCAAGTTACTGCAGAGAGGGCCGAGAGCCACCACAGCGCAGGGGCGGGGGGAAGCGGTGCCCGAAACCCGGGCCTCGGGAAGCTAACAGCGTGAGCGTCCCCGGGAGCTTGTATGAAGCTGCATCCGTCTGACGCCCGCTAAATCCGTCCACGCTGGGGCCGGGAGCGGTCATTCCAGCTCCGAGCATCTCACGAGACATCTGTAAATTGGATCTTCTGTCCCTCCCTTTAAAAGGTCATTTCCCTCACCTGCGACGCACACGCAGTTTTACACCGAGGAGCCCCGGCCGCGGGGCTGGGGATGCTGAGTGCGCGTGGACGAGGCAGACACGGAACGATGCCCGGCCACCAACGTGCCTCCGGGAGAAGGCGGCGCGGACTCGATGACCCGCTCATAGTGCGGACAGTAAGCAGGCTGCCTTCATCCCTTCTGGAAAGCAAGAAACCGGACGAGAATTTGCAGCACGGTGGAAAACGGGAGGCCGTCGAACCTGGTTTCTTGCTGTTCACGTTGACGTCGCTTTGCGTTCCGAGCAGTTCACGATCCTCTGTGAGTTTCCACCCTCCCTCCCAGGGCTCCCCCCGCCCAGAGTGCCC
>NW_006486628.1:0-636 GCF_000325575.1 Pteropus alecto | reverse complement strand
CCTCGTCTCTTCAATTACCGAGGATCCTGGGAACTGACAGATCTCTGATAAAACTAAGCAGATTCCCTAATCTTAACCTTGCAGAGAATGGGTCCCTCTCCTGGGTCTGATGCAGGATGGGGAAGCCACAGCACAAATCTGGGCGCCCAGAGGCTGAGCTGTAACAGACATAAAACATTTTACTCTATTCCTTCTCTTCCCCGGCCAGACCGACACGTCTTATGGAACTTTTGTTCCAGTAGATTTACTTTTTATGAAAAGGTGGCTGAGTCGGTCAGTTTGTTTGAGTCCCTCATCTTGGTGGATAGCTGAAGTCCCATAAGCAGATGATCCTATTGTCAGCAAATGTTACCTCTTTTCTCCCTTATTCGTAGCTCACTTCCATTTTGGTATAATTGTTGATTTGGCTCTGCATTCCAATCTAGCAGTTTGGCCACATGATCCTTCTCCTCATTGCTTGGAATTCATTTTGCAGTAAGGACAAAAATAAATGAATTAAAGGACACGAGGTCGGCCTCAGGCTGCGGGGAGCTGACGAGTGTGGGCTTTAGACTAAATCATATCAAGGGTCTGGTTGCATCGCTGTACTACCCGGCCACGGGAACTTGGGCACATTTTTACACTGTGTGAGTGAGC
>NW_006486627.1:0-636 GCF_000325575.1 Pteropus alecto | reverse complement strand
GGGTTTCCTCGTCTCTGATGTGGGCACGTTACCCACGTCTACGGGGACTGAGATCATGCACACAAAATCCTGTCACAGTCTCTGCCACGACAGGTGACCAGTGGACATGTGCCGGCCCACAGGCAACACAGAGCGGGCATGCCAACAGCCCGGACAAGTTCAGGGGGCGGTGTGGCCGTGTGCGGCCTTCTGGCTCAACCCAGTCTGGCTGGAGACAGCTGGGCACGGAGGCCGCGGCCAGGAACCTGTGCACTCAGCAGCACAGGGGCTGGCCGGTGGCCCCTCTGCCTTAGCCACCACGCAGTCATCAGGGGGCCAGCAGCCTCTAGTGCGCCGCGGGGCCGTGAAAGGCACAGGGCAGAGAGGAACCCGCGAGCGGCCAGGCCCCTGCAGAGCTCGGCAGAGCGTGACCTGCAGTGGGCACACTGGGAGTCCGGGTGGCCTCGGGACGGCACGCGTCCCCACAGGGAGATGAAGGAACATGTGGCGGCGACACGCGAGGTCACGTCCGGGCACTAGACTAGTAGACAGCCAAGCCCCCTCTGGCCCCGCTGTGTGTGCCCCGCGGAGTGTGCGGACGGGACAAACAAGCGGCCTTGACTCCCGTGAGACAGGGGGGCAGGTCGGGGGCCGTGC
>NW_006486626.1:0-636 GCF_000325575.1 Pteropus alecto | reverse complement strand
GTGGATGGATGGATGGATGATGGGTGGGTGGAGGGGTGGATGATGGGCGGGTGGGTGGATGGAAGAGCGATGTTTGTGCTGAGTTTAAAGGCTGTAGACTTAGTTTCAAAGATGGAGTCTAATCAGTAAACTGAAGAAGTTATTGTGATCCTGGGTCTCACAAAAACTCTACTTTCCTGCACCACTCGACCTCATACTCAGAAGAGAAGGGAACAGAGACCCGCCTGCCACCAAGGGTGGGCTGAAGCCAGAAACACCGCCAGAGTCTGCAGCGTCGACACCCTGTGACCACGATGGAGAGTCTCCTGACCACAGGGGCAGGGCTCAGGCAGACGGGGACAGCAGGAGGGCACTGGCACGTTCCAAGCCGGACCTCCCATCTCGCACCACGAATGGCCCGCTGCAGCCTGCCGCCCCGCCCGGCTCCCTGCACGGGGCCCCGCCTGGGCCCCTACCTCGGGGGGGAGCTGCACGTCGGTCCTGGCACCCTTCTCCAGCAGCAGCTTCACCCCGTCCACGTCCCCCGCCTTCACGGCGAAGAACAGCACCTGCATGGGGACGCGGCACAGGTTGGGGTCCGCGCCGCGATGCAGCAGCAGGTTGATGGTCTGCCACCTGTTTCTGCTCCTACGAGGA
>NW_006486625.1:0-636 GCF_000325575.1 Pteropus alecto | reverse complement strand
AAAAAAGGGAGATAGCAATAATGGTTATTACTATTTTTACAGCAGCTAACAGTTGTTTAGAGCTTTATAGTGGACCTAGCATTTTTTTTTTTCAATTATTACTTTTGAGCCTCGCAAAAGCCCTGTGAGATACTAGGAATGATCACTGTACTCCACAGATGAGGAAGCTGAAAGCTTAAAGTTAAATGAATCCATGAGAAGTTTGGTGCTGCTGGCAGGCATTATGCAAACATCACCTCTGACTGTAAAGACAACTTTGAAAGATCAGATTGATCATCCCCATATTACTGATAAGGAAGAGAAGTTAAGCAGACCCACTGCAAATGAGGCTGATGAGTGACAGAAATGGATCTGAGCTCTGCACTACCTGGCTCCAAGGCCATTGCATCATGACATGTTGTCTTCCCTAGGCCTTTGCTTTCCCTCTTTATGGTCTATTTAGCTTCTGTATATTGTAAGCCAATTCCAAAAGAGCTCTGTAAGAATCATAAACAGGGATAGGTCACATAAGGCCCTTAGATGGATATCAAGTTTGGTTCCAAAAGGGCAAAAAATGGGCAGAGGCAGAGAATCAGCAACGGCTCCTGGTGAGCAATTTCTCATGGAGAACAATAAAGCAGAATCTGTCTGAAACAT
>NW_006486624.1:0-636 GCF_000325575.1 Pteropus alecto | reverse complement strand
TTTAAAACAGACAAAACTTTAATGAATATTCTTTTACAATTCATGTCCTTCCTGATTATTTTGAGAGAAAATGCACTTGGCAAAGGCAATATAAAGCTATACTTTGTTAATACTTAATAAACAACTGAGGTTTACTAAACCAGCAAAACTTAGTTTGCTATAATTCATCATAAATGAATTACCTAGAGCTCTCACTTTTATTTGATTCCTATCCTACTGCAGAATGACTTTTCCCATACCATCTCCTCCATCTTATAGCTCTTAATGCTCTACACTGAAACACCCACCACCCCTTTAATAATATTAAAACTGAAGTAGTCATAATCTTTGTTTGTTTTATGTTGTATTATGGCAAAGGGAGCTATGCATTTTACCATCTTTCTCCCTTAACTCTCTCTACTCATTCTCTGTCTCTGTCCCCACAACATCACCTAAATCCATGCCATAGGAACAGGTGGCAACACTTAAGTAACAAACATGGTATAGACCCTTTCGTGCTTTATCACAGATGCTTTGTCACCCACTCAACCACTACAATTCCCAAGAAAATAATGCCGCAACTCACAAGCGTAGAAACACATTTTTGTTACTTAATTGGAGCTAAAAATAGGCTTTGTAGATTATGGCTGGAAAAGG
>NW_006486623.1:0-636 GCF_000325575.1 Pteropus alecto | reverse complement strand
CACACACAAACATGCATGTGCACACACATGCACGCAAACACAAAGCTACACGGGCCCACATGGGAACATACGGACATACACATGCACACAAGTGTAAACACGCATGCGCAATATTCACACATGGATGCACTGGGCGAGGGCTTTGGGGGTGGATCCTCATTCCCCACCAGGAGTCGTGACATTCCTGGGAAGGGTTTTGCCTACCCTACTCTTTGTGTGGCCTCTGTGGGTCAGAATCAGCAGAGTTTCTGGGCACCGTTAATCCCTAAATGTCCCACCCCACACATCCCTCCCCGCCCCCAGCTAGACCACGTTTCACAATGCACTGTCCACCTTCCAAAAGTGGACCCAACCTCCATTTAACCCGCTCTGTCACTGTCACAAATATCATTACCCTTATACCCAGGCCTGGCTGAGACCTTAACCGAAAATGCATGGATGGCCATGGGCGAACTGCAGGGCAAACAAAACACGACAGGCCGCACACCGAGGAGACAGCTGAGGTGGAGGGACAAGCTTCTCCAGGGAAGAGACCAGGGCTCTCCAGACGTTAGCCCTCACCTCATCTTTAATTTCAGACGCCACTGTTCTTCCTTCCTAATTATTGCTCTATTTCTTTGGCCACTTGACTAGACA
>NW_006486622.1:0-636 GCF_000325575.1 Pteropus alecto | reverse complement strand
TGTGTGTGTGTGTGTGTCTGTGTGTGTGTGTTTTGTGGGCACCATTGTTGTAAAGCCCTCAGAGAATCTGGTTCGGAGAGAAAGTGATAAGGTTTGGGAGGGGACAGCCCCGCTTCAGTTTGCTTGGGCGAATTACTTACCCTTTCCTAGACACATCCATTAAGCAGGTACAGTAATGTAGCTTCTCAAGGATTGTCCTGAAGCTGGAATTGCAATAGTTAAGTTGCTTAGCTGGATGCCTGGCATATAGTCTGCACTCAGTAAATGGTGGCTGTTATTAGTAGAGCTATTTCTGGTTTGGAGACTGACGAGCAGGGCAGAGGAGAGGTGCTAGTGAGGGGTAGAGGTCATTCTCTTTGGAGAGCTGGGCAGAGAGGAGGAGCTGGGCCCTGTGAGCTAGACCAGCTCGTGTTGGGCTGCCAGGGGGAAGAGGAACACAGCCGGCCTCAAGTTCTTACCTCAACTTTAAAAAGGAAATAAGCACATGCTGTAAGCATTTGGAGGCTACCGTTCTCGGTGATGTTAAAATTTGTACATAATGGATCTCTTTGAAGTGCTCCTGAGGAAATTTAATTTGAGACATGATTAGCGAATTCTATTGGAAAGTAGCTTTCACCTACGCAAAGTGGCCTCAAC
>NW_006486621.1:0-636 GCF_000325575.1 Pteropus alecto | reverse complement strand
AATTACTTCTTTATCTGTCTTTTCTCATGGACTATAAGCCCTAGGAAGCCAGGGATTCATCTATCTTCCTTACCTCTGTTTCCTAAACCCTGTGCCAGTACATGGAAGATACTAAGTGGATGTTTTAAAGTGAAACAAAAGTAGTGAATTAAAAACTTAGGTGAGGATTTCTCATTTACCAGGTTTGATGACAAAATGGCAAAAGCAATACTAGTTGAAGCCCAAGATTGAGTGTTTGTTATTCTGATGAATGACTATTTATAGTCTGTGACTAGTTGTGTTATTATTCGATTACTTTCTTTTATTCACGATTATATATATATAATCGTGAATAAAAGAAAGTAATCGAATAATAACACAACTAGTCACAGACTATAAATAGTCATTCATCAGAATAACAAACACTCAATCTTGGGCTTCAACTAGTATTGCTTTTGCCATTTTGTCATCAAACCTGGTAAATGAGAAATCCTCACCTAAGTTTTTAATTCACTACTTTTGTTTCACTTTAAAACATCCACTTAGTATCTTCCATGTACTGGCACAGGGTTTAGGAAACAGAGGTAAGGAAGATAGATGAATCCCTGGCTTCCTAGGGCTTATAGTCCATGAGAAAAGACAGATAAAGAAGTAATT
>NW_006486620.1:0-636 GCF_000325575.1 Pteropus alecto | reverse complement strand
AGTGTGAGCCCAGACACAAACCTCCCTGAGGGAGGTGGGAGAGCTGGGCTGCAGAGTGCTCAGGTCACCAGGGAGCTCTCAGGACACCCAGAGATACTCAGGACACCAGGAGAAACTCAGGACACCAGGGGGCGCTCAGGTCACCAGGGAGATACTCAGGACACCAGAGGGCGCGCAGGACTGCCAAACAGAGGGACCGAGCTCAGAAGCAGTTGCCTTCAAGGGTCACACGAGAGGTTCCCATTGGGATCAGTGGTTTCCGCTCCTATTATACTGGCCACTTTCACCTTCTTGAAATGATTTGTTCAGTTTGGTTCTTCGGATTCTCTACTGCTCATTTGCATCACACCCTTTAATATTTCCTCCAAATCTGTGACATTCAAGTGTCCATTGTCAGGATGGACCATTGCGCATCATCCAATCACCTCCTGAAAGACATCTTGGTTGCTTCCAAGTGTTGGCAAATATGAATAAATCTGCAGGAAACCTTGTGTGCAGGTGTTTCTGCGCACAGAACCTTTATTCTCTTTGGGAAAATACCAAGGCGTGTGATGTGGTAAGAGTATGTTTAGCTTTGTCACCCAGCGTGGCCGTCCCACTCTGCACTCCTAGCAGCCGTCGGAGTTCGCGTTGCCC
>NW_006486619.1:0-636 GCF_000325575.1 Pteropus alecto | reverse complement strand
TTTAATTTTAATTAGAAAAGTGATACTGAATTTTGTTATTGAAAAACCCCTAAGTACATTTGGGAAAACTTGGGCACACGAATCTACTTTTTTAATTGTAAGTATCACGAAATCTAAATGCAGATCAAGTATGTTCTGAAGAAAATCTAGGGTCCCAATTAAGTTGCACTGTAAGTGCAAAATACATACCGCATTAGAAGATTTCTAATGAAAAGAGATATGATGAGAAGCAGAGGCAGAAACAGGAAGAAACCCAGAAACAGGGAGAAGCCAAGCAACAGACAAGGCAAGGAGAGGCATGGGGCACGAGAGCCAGAGAGAGAGAACGGACAGCAAGAAAGAGGCAGAGATACAAAGACGCAGGGAGGGGAGGGGTGTCGCAGGGGCACGAGTGGGGCTGACATCTGTGAAGAGCTTGTTTTTATATAGGAAAGTGTGTTTGCATTATTTTTAACAGCTTTACTGAGATGTAATTGACATACAATAAACTGCATATGTGTAATGTGTACAATTTGATCCACTGCGACATATTACATACCTGTGAAGCATCATCACAAACAAGATAATGAACCTACCCATCGCCCCCCAAAAAAGGAGGCAGGAAGGTCAAAGTGAGTAGTAGAAGATATGATGACA
>NW_006486618.1:0-636 GCF_000325575.1 Pteropus alecto | reverse complement strand
AAGACCCCAGGGATCTGGGTACATGGTCAAGTAGGAGAAGCACTGGCCTAAGGTGCTCCTACGTTTTCAAACTTGTAGCAGACTCAAGGTTTCCTATTTTATCACTTATGGGGGAAAATCCACCTTTTTGAGTTTTAGCCCAGTGTTTGGCCCAGTGCCGAGGATGGTTTCTCAGGCATAGAGGTGGTTCATGCCTTAGCTGGCGGCGTGCTCCGTGAGGACAGAGGCTTCTGCCTTCCCTAGCAGTTAGCACATTGTCTGGCAGGGCGTTGTTTAGGAGGCTCTGGCTGAGTGGGTGAATGAATGAGTGAATGAATAAGGGAATGAGTGAATGAACACTGTTTTGCCAAATGGCATCAGAGGCAGAGGTCAGCCTTGCAGACTATTCTGCTCTGTGTTCTTACACCTCGAAGACTGTTTTCCTCTTATCTCGGGGTGACAGGCCTGGCTTCTGTCACAGGAATATTATCTTTTTAGAATAACATATTCAGGACACAGGGCAGAATCTGACTCAGCCTTAGTCCCTCTGGTGCTTCAAAATTTATTGAAAGTTTTGGCAATGGAGTATAAAATTGGGAATATAGTTCATTAAGAATAATCTTGTCTACGGCCATGCCACCCTGAATGTGCCCAATC
>NW_006486617.1:0-635 GCF_000325575.1 Pteropus alecto | reverse complement strand
ACCATCAATAGAATGTTAGAAAATTCTTTCTAATCTCTTGTACTACAAGCCCCGTATCTGTAGAAAGAAATTAATAAATACAGTGCTGGAACTTCATGTAAAAGAGCTGTTTTCATTGAGATATTATCAGTTTGACAACATGCTCAAATGAATGGTAGTGAAAGAACAAGGCTTACAGTTCATAGTATGAGTATCATGATGCCAAGTTTACTAGTGTATTTAATGTGGTCTTCAAAGTAGCATTACCACTTGTGATTGACTATGAACACTAAATTGTATTCCTCACATACAAACCATAGGCCTGCCAGAGCCTTTGAATGCTCAGTGGCCGAGCACTTATTTTCTCCATCTCTTTGATAAACCTGACTCAAATGTGGCAATTATTGGTAAAGTTCTCTGTGTGAACTGACTGAAGAGTACTTAGTTTCTTAATAGTCATTGTGTATCTCCCTTGATCACGTTAATGATTCCTATGACAGGAACAGGTGCAGGTTTAAGACACTTCCAGAAAAAAAAAGGCAAGCACAAAGGCAAAGAGAAAGCATTACCGACATCAGGCCTGGGACTGAGGAAGTTTTGTAGTCATCGCTGCACGGCTCCTGTGTTTTTGGCCAAGCTAGTTTTATTGCTGCAGG
>NW_006486616.1:0-636 GCF_000325575.1 Pteropus alecto | reverse complement strand
TTTATCTAACTCCTTACCTACCTATAGGTGAAAAGTCAATTACATAGAGGTCTACTCTGAGCCATTAGCAGCCAATACTCACAGTGGCTGGGGGAATGGCTAAAACAGCCCATTAAAGGAGGTTTGGGTTGGGCACCAATTTCACTTACCATATATGCTAAAGTTTGACCACTTAAAACAAATGAGTGGGTCATCCAGTATTTGATACAATGGAAAGGGTCATTAAAGGTCAGTATTATAAAGGTTTGACTCCTGGCACGAGATGGAATCAAGAAACATTTTCTTCCATGTAACCAAACATCTCCCTTCGTCACCTATATAGGTGACGAAGGGAGATGTTTGGTTACATGGAAGAAAATGTTTCTTGATTCCATCTCGTGCCAGGAGTCAAACCTTTATAATACTGACCTTTAATGACCCTTTCCATTGTATCAAATACTGGATGACCCACTCATTTGTTTTAAGTGGTCAAACTTTAGCATATATGGTAAGTGAAATTGGTGCCCAACCCAAACCTCCTTTAATGGGCTGTTTTAGCCATTCCCCCAGCCACTGTGAGTATTGGCTGCTAATGGCTCAGAGTAGACCTCTATGTAATTGACTTTTCACCTATAGGTAGGTAAGGAGTTAGATAAA
>NW_006486615.1:0-636 GCF_000325575.1 Pteropus alecto | reverse complement strand
GTACTTCTGGATTAGGATGAAAAGATGGTCTGACGTAATTCTGCCAGGCATTTTCCACAATAACAGCAATTTTCAGTTATTCTACAGGTCTTTTGGTTCAAACTATTGTATTTTTCCGAACTTTTTTTTTTTCATATGGATGACATTTACCTGACATTGTTAGGTAATTGTTATCTAATACTTTTGAGGTTTTCACATTTTTACTATAAAGAAATTCTATTAGCAGTAGTTTCAAAGTTTCGATGTGCTTATTTATTTTTAAGTCACATCCCCGTATTCACAGAGAAACCACATTATATAAATATGTAAACTCAGATTCCCTCAGGTTGACAGGGACGCTTGGCAGGAGAATACAAAACTCCTTTCTTTCCACACATTTTCTGTCACATTTTAGTTGGCAAAGGTGACTTGGTGGAAGTCATGGGGCTTACACAAAGCAAGTGGAGAAAGTAGAGCGTGCTGACATTTGTCTTTAACGTTATGAACTTATAAGAAACAACCTATTTATAAAAACATCAAAGTGCATGAAGAATGTCCCAAAAAAGCAAAATTTAGGAACTAAAGTTTGATATATATTCGTATGAAAATTAATAATAAACTTTCATTAAATCCTATCACTTTGACCGATTATGTATT
>NW_006486614.1:0-636 GCF_000325575.1 Pteropus alecto | reverse complement strand
GAAGACATAGATAATGATGGCTCTCAAGGTCCTTAAGAATGTGTAATGCTATGTGAATGTTTTATCAAAACTTTCTCTGGGTTTTCAGAATTCTTTTTGGAATTAGTTCTGGGGGATGTGACTTTCTGGTTCTGTTCTCATCTCTTATTCAGTCTCCTTTTCTTCAATGACAATCTATAATTTGAAGTTGTTCTGTCACTTAAAAAATTATGCATCCACCTCATCACCACCAGGTTTTCTTCTCCAGGCTATTTCCAGTAGAATGTGACTCACGTTCCTGTGTGAGAGAACAAATCAGTTATCCATTACATCTTATCAACGAAAGGAAGTATAATGAAATCAGGAACTTGGAAACATCAGCAACTGCTTCGTCCTGAGCTCTGTTTCGGGGTATGATAAAATGTCACAGGATATTAATCCGGGCACTGAGATAGATTCTGAAGACATTGAAAGAACTTGCTGAATCTCTTTAGATAACCCATAGGAGCTGACCTCTCTTCTCATGAGAATTATTTGGTTTAAAGATTACTGGAGGGAGAATTTACTCTACAGTGACTAATTCCACATTTAAATTTCATTTCCTATATAAATGTTTTATGGTAACAGATTCAATTTATTTCTTTCCCTTTTTTTTTT
>NW_006486613.1:0-636 GCF_000325575.1 Pteropus alecto | reverse complement strand
TTATTTTTTTTTACTGGCTATAAAAATGCCTTAAACCTTAAATTAAAATGCCTTCTGGTGAGGAGCAGGCAGCTTTAGTGCCGCGTATCTTAGTCTTTGAAATGTGAAATCACCCAGCCAGCATGTGTGTGGACCGCTGGGTCAGGCATTGTATAATGAGTTATTTGGGGCCCTAATAGCAAAGCTCTCAAAGCCCTCGATTTGGATTATGATCAGATTCTCAGGATGCTTGAAGCGGCCTGAACATCACTACCGGCTGCCATCAGGTTCATATTTTATTAGCAGCTAAAAGCCAAGGACGTTCTTGAGCAGGGAAACGGTGGTGCCGAGCAGCCAGCTGCCTGTCCAACTGCTCCAGTGCCATCTGAGTTGTTTTCAGGCTGAGTTTGAAAAATCACCTTTCCTACTCCCTCTAATAATAGTCCCCCGTCGGGTCCCCTGGGCCCTTCGGGTCACTGCCACACACAGGCTTACCCGTTCAGGGGTGCCGCGTAGGCTGCAGCCCCGTGTCTGGGAACACAGATGCTGACTGCTGCCCGAGGTGTTGTGGGCTCATGGGGAAGACAGTGACTGCCTTTGCTAAAGCGGGTCCCTAAGCAGCGCCTGATCCAGGTGGGCAGATGCCCTGATCCAGGC
>NW_006486612.1:0-636 GCF_000325575.1 Pteropus alecto | reverse complement strand
AGGAGCTTTGTCAATTCAGTTCTGTTTATTCAAGCCCAAGAGCAAATAAAAAGAGAGTTTGCCTGATTGGCATAATTCTTTCCTGCTCTATCACGTCTCAATTTGGGAAGGTGAAATCCAGAGAAACTTCACAAAGGAAACAGGTGTAAACTCTTCTTGAAAGTTACCATTTAGCAAGGAAGTTCTACTTAGAGAACAAGTAAAAACTTCCATATTTGGTGATGAAAATGATTTATTATTGTCTTTCATACAACTAAACTATAATAATGGTTGTGCCAGTCCTGGCCTGTGTCCCTCAGATTTATTCCTCCCTTTTCCCTGCTGTGTTTTCTACCTCAGGGAGGCCAAGGCCTGCAGGCTGCTTCCCAGGCTCCCATGTCAGCTAGCTCCCAGCTAAGCTCAGCCAATGAATGGAAGGCGCTCCAGGGGACTGAGGGTGTGGGTTGGGGGCAGAAACAAGTTGAAGCCAAGGTATTTCCCCCCATTCCCTCCACCTCAGGTGGCTTCTTCAGCAGAGGCTACATCTCCTCTGTGTCTCTCTTTTTAATTGAGTTACAATTGACATAACATTATATTCAAATGTACAACATAAGGATTTGATATTTGTATATGTTGCAAAATGATCACCACAAGTCT
>NW_006486611.1:0-636 GCF_000325575.1 Pteropus alecto | reverse complement strand
GGCCGGCCGCCGGCTCCAGGCAGCAGTCAGGGCAGGTCCTGTGCCAGCCCCGCCAGGTGGCCGACCCGAGCGGCAGAGCCGGGCGCCGGCCAGTAGGTCGCTACTCCTTTTCTTATTCTAGTGGCAGGTTTGGTTCCAAGGCTGAATCGCTCATTGAAACGGATTTATGGGCTCACTCCAGGCAAATTTCATGACGATACATTGAACAGAACCTGAAGTCGTGGCCTACCTGTCACCGGTCCCGGATGCCCCGAGGTCTTCCGTCATCCATTTGTTTTTTTTTTTTACCTTTATTGCTTCGTTCACTTATTTTAAAAAATTTCCTGTTTATTAAATGTCTGCCGTGGGCCAGCCTCTGTGTCATGGGACAGGAAATCAGACAGTTTCTGCTGTCGGTGAGCACAGGAGGCCAGCGCGTCCCCTCAGACGCGAAGCCTGTGGCTGGTGCTGTGACAGATATGGGCGGGAACTGGCGCAGGTCCCTGGGGACAATGGCCCTGAAGGCTCAGGCAGGGGAGTGACTCCGTCCGTTGTCCTCATTACTCACGGATTCCGTACTTACAGATTCTGGATTTGCGAATTTGTCTACTTGCCAAAATGTGTTTGTTACCTCAAAATCGATAGTTGCGGTGCTTT
>NW_006486610.1:0-636 GCF_000325575.1 Pteropus alecto | reverse complement strand
TACTTGTCTCCTTCTGCCTGGGAAGTCATTTAACTCCCAACCTTCTACCTCTAGCACTTTTCACAGCCAATGATTTTATGCTCTTTTGATGTCGATTTATGTGTTGTTTTTTCAGAGACTTCATGTGCCCATTCTACATGAAGTAGTTCCTTCTGTCCTGTCTCTACTTTTTTATTCTGTTATAACATCATTTATTCCCTTAATGGCACATACTTGCTAGTTGTTGTTTTTCCTTAGTTCTGTCTTTCCTGCTAGAAGGAAAGTTCCATGACTTTTTCCCGTAGAGAGGAGGGACCTTGTCTTTCTCGGTTACCATTGCATGTATCATCAGTACAGTACTTGGCACTTGGTAAATATTTTTGAATGAATGAGTGACAGTAATGAAACTATCAAATTCTTAAAGCAGTATTTCTTTTTAGTGATGCTGCTTCAAAAGTCATGGTCGAATTGCTAGGAAGTTACACGGAGGACAATGCTTCCCAGGCTCGAGTTGATGCTCACAGGTAATGTTAAACACATTGTGCTTATGATGGCTTTTAGCAGCTTAGAAGTGAGCTGCAGTATTCAGTCATATAACTGAAGTCATGTTTGCATCTATCAGTGCTCCAAAACCATTTGAATACTGTGTGCTCGTGG
>NW_006486609.1:0-635 GCF_000325575.1 Pteropus alecto | reverse complement strand
TCTGGCCTGAGGGAGGATGAGGTTGGAGGGACACGGAGTAACACAGCAAATCATTTTGTCCACAGAGTTAAATTTCTCTCTTCTAATCAGCTTTATCAGTAATAGAGTCAGTATTTTGTTCCCCTTCTCTTTGTGTCCGGTCTTACTTCTGAACTGATTCTCATCTTATGAGAGAGAGAGACATGAAATTGTTTATTGGTGTTTTAAAACCCAATACTGCACTGTTTCAGGTTCTAGCCTCCTTAAGGCTTTTACTCTCCGTAGGCGGAAACACCCAAATATGATTATTCTTGTCCTATTTTCTACTTCAAATCTAGACGTTCTACCAAATCTAGTTCCTGCATTTTCCATTTAGAGTTCGTCATTGTGCCTAGGTTATTGAAATTGGGTCTTATCTTAACTGAAACGTCACTCTCCTTTGCTGAGCCCCCAAGTCTTATGTATCTTGGGTCCAACTTGGTAATCTACCTAGGTCTCCAGTTCCCTTCTCAGACTGAGACCTTGCCAGTTCCCCCTCTGTGTTAGTTTCCTATGGCTACTGCAACAAATTATCACAGACCTGGTAGCTTAAAAGAACAGAAATTTATTTGCTCAGTTCCGGAAGCCAGAAGGTGAAAAATCAAGGTATCTGCAAG
>NW_006486608.1:0-635 GCF_000325575.1 Pteropus alecto | reverse complement strand
TTATTTCAATGCAAGGCAAGGTGTGCAGCCTACTGACTTACATTAAACAGATTTCTTACTCTCTCTAAGACGTAGTTATTTCATCTGTTAAATAAGGACAATAATATATCTCAGTCAATGTTGATATAAAGATCAAATGGGTCTGGCACTTGATAAGCACTCACACAAATGCTGGCTGTTAGTTGTGGCATCTAGACTTGAAATTATCTCAGTAAATGGCGACATTGTCTTCTGGTGATGTAGTCCAAAAACTTTGGAGTGAGTTTTATTCTTTTTCTTCTTTTCACATCCACATCAAGTCCATCAGAAGATTCAATTGAATCTACCCTCATAAGACATTCACAATATTTAAAATGTATGATCACCATGAATGGTAGATTAATTGAAAAACCAAAGTATTATAATAAAAAATTTAAAAGTCAAATAGTTACACACCTAAATGTTTAATTTACACAATACCAAATATGCAAACTCCATATTAAGTTCATTTGTTATCAGATATCAAAATTCATAAGTGGTCAATTTTTTTTTCTTGTCATGGCGTTTTGTCTTCATATAGACTTAAGGATGGCATTAAACATTAAAGATGAATGTTATAAAAGTTCTCTGATGTTCAGTTAGGTTATGTGAAATAA
>NW_006486607.1:0-635 GCF_000325575.1 Pteropus alecto | reverse complement strand
CTGGAGTTCAGGAGAGAGATCAGAGGTAGAGAGGTAAAGTCGGGGTCATCAAACATAGATAATATTTAAAACCAAAGAACCAGATGTGATCACCTAGGGAGTACGTGTAGACAGAGAAGATATCCAAGAACTGAGTCCCAGGGTACTTCAGTGTTTAGAGATGAAGGAGATGAAATCAGTAAAGAAAGCTGGGAAGAAACATTGTGACAGGAGTAGAACGAAGAGAATAAGTTCTCTTAAGCATACAAAAACAGAGTTGATAGGGAGAAGTAAAAGACAATGCTGAAGTTTGTCAGTAATCCAAAAGCTGGTGTTGGCATTATTTAATACTGTATTGAGGGAGAATAATTTCATAGAATATTCCTGAAAAATAAAATACAAAAATATGGTCACTACCTTGAGGTTCACAAAATGTTTTAATTAACCTGCCAATATAACCTAACAAAGATAATAGCTACTGTTTATACAAAAGAATTGAAAACAAGTATCAAGACAGCTGATCTGTGATGTAATGCATTTTTACATATGTTTTTGTCATAGTTTTGGGGCAAACAGATCATAGATAGTACATTAATTAACATCTAAAATTAATTTTTTTCAATTTTGAAGATTCTAGTACTCTTATTTTGTCTCAT
>NW_006486606.1:0-636 GCF_000325575.1 Pteropus alecto | reverse complement strand
TGTCATATTATTCATCCTTAAAAAAAGAAATCCTGCCATTTGCAACAACGTGGTTGAAATTGGGGACATTATGCTGAATGAAATAAGCCAGTCACCAAAGTACAGATACTACATGATTCCACTTAAACAAGGTACTTAGAGGACTCAGATTCACCCTAGTGGAGAGGAGGGTGGTGGTCGCCAGCAGCGGGGGAGGGGAGGAAACAGGGATTTGCTACTCAATTGATATAGAGTTTCGGTTGTGTAAGATGAATAAGTTTTAGATATCTGCTGTGCAACATTGTGCCTGTAATAAATGATGCTCCATTCTGCCCTGGAGGGGAGAGCTCATGTGACCTGTTTTATAACAATAAAAAAAAAATCTTGAGAGAAGTTTCTATCATCGATATCAAAAAAACATAATATGCGTGTGAAGGACGGAAACAGGAATCCACTAAGCCAAACTACATCCGGTTTGTGAAGTCATTAACTGCACACACTCGAACACGTTATTGGGGTTGTACGAGGGACGGGTTGGTGGAGGTCCCGTCCCGACCCGGCTTGGTATAGCTACAGTCAGTCCCCTCATTGCTTTCTGTTCCACCTATTAGACCCGGCTCCCTGGCGACCACAGCTTCTGCCTTTGCTCCGACCCCC
>NW_006486605.1:0-635 GCF_000325575.1 Pteropus alecto | reverse complement strand
AAAACTACAAGAGGAGTAAGAACTGAAATTCTACCACAGTTTATGTGAAAAAGCTTTAACCTAAGGTGCTTTACTAGATAGAAACAGAAATAAATAGACCGAGCTTAAATATTAAGATGAAATTATATTACATCTAAATGTAATTAGAGATGCTTTTTTTAAAACTAATGTTGAAACACAGGATCCTAGACTTTGAAAGAACTTTAGGAACCAGTAACTTTAGGATTCCTTCTTCCCACCGCAGGAATCCTTCAGCTCTGGAGAGAGACAGTCATTCAGCCTTTGAATATTTTATAAGATAAAGGACTCTCTGCTTTGAGAGATGACCTTTTTCTATATTGGATAGTTCTAACTATTAGAAGTTTTTTTCTGATGATGAGTCAAAATCTGCCCTACAGCAATGAACAACCATCAGTCAGGGGGCTCTCTGGAATAATTGGAAAGCTAACAGGCTATAGTGCCAGACAGAACTGGGTTTGAACCCAAAATTTACCATTTACTAGATAAGTAGCTTTGTCTCTGAGCCTCAGTTTGCTGGCATATAAAATGATGTTAGTGGTTTATCCCTTTCACTAGCTGGAGGATTAGAAATACAGTGCCTTAAGTGCCTGGAATATGGTAGACACTCATTAGAT
>NW_006486604.1:0-635 GCF_000325575.1 Pteropus alecto | reverse complement strand
TAAACAGAACACAATAAAAAAGTTTCCATGTAGCAGATAAAGATCTCAGAGCTTTTAACGCATAAAATTGAATGAAACATTCACCTCCATAAAGTCAGAGCTGAAATTAAAAATGCACCGTTGCAAATGATGTTTGCTGTAGGACATTTATATAAAATAAGATCTTTAAAGGTGATATTTTATTAAGTGTTTTTCTCTGCCTGTCTTGAGATTTTTATGCGATTTTTCATCTTTTATTCCACTAATCTATTAATATATTGATAGAATTTCCTGTTTATAAACTGTCTTGTTTTGAGGATAAACTGTATTTGATAATTTATATTTTTACAGACATTTTTGTTTAGTTAGCTAATATTACATTATATAAATATTTTTTGCTTCGAGTTCTACTTAGACTCTTCTTAAACCTTCCCACTCTATTTTCATTGGATTTAAATTTGAAGAACACTTTTCTATCTACTTACATTCAAACTTTCTGTGTCTCTGGGGAGTTCTGATAAAAAACAGATTATTGGCATAAACGTACTTTCTCTCTCTCCATACATGTAAACTGGATTAAGGTATTATTACATGTCATAAGATTAATTCTTTATTTTTCTCTTCTTTTTATTGTATCTATATGAGATGATGGATGT
>NW_006486603.1:0-635 GCF_000325575.1 Pteropus alecto | reverse complement strand
TTTTTTTTTTTACCCAAAAGCTAAACATTTTCACAATATCTTAAAATACAGTCTTCCTATTTGTTGATGTTGACGACTAACTCATTTTTTAATGCTGCACAAGCCAAACAAAGCCTAACTTTCAGAGTATTCACAGCTGCTGGCGAGGGTTATCGTGCTGAGCATGCATCTTGTGCCGAGTTGAATTACAGAACTGCTTTTAAAAGGTATAAAGAAGGAATCGTTTCTAACAGCTCTGCTCTTCCTACCTCACTCCTATTTCTTCTATGCTTCTCAGTGTCTGTTGTAAATGGAAAAGCAAGTAAGGAAGCTTATTAAACAGTGGTCTCATTTTTAGGAAAAGCTTCACTGAATATAATTTGGATTTCAGGCAAAGGCTGGCTTCGAAGTTCTCATGTGAAGGAAAGTACATGGCCTTAGAAGTTGCTGTTTTCTTCTCCACTCAGAGAAGTGTTTTGACCTGCTCCCAGATATTCACCTCCACTCCGATTTCCTATTACTGTCATCCTAGCTGCCCAAACCAAGGCCATCCTCTCCTGTGGCCTGCCTTCCCCACCCCCAATAGCCAGGGAAATTGTGTTCAAATATGCATTAGTCAGAGTTCTTGGTTGCAAGCAAGATACTAGCTTAAGCAG
>NW_006486602.1:0-635 GCF_000325575.1 Pteropus alecto | reverse complement strand
TATAATTAATTCAGGCAGAAAATATCAAAGAATGTTAAAACTAGTGAGGGAACATGAAGTGAGGAACAGAATTGTACATGGTCTTGAAGTATCTGCCCACAAAATATTAGTTCTTTTTTTTTTTTTTAAGTAACTTACAGTAGAAAAACCTGACTGATACTTGACAAGAGAAAAATTCTGAGATGATCTAAATTAAATTTTAGTGGGCCGGAGAGTGAAAGAAAGAGACAAGAGCAGTTAACCAGTTAATAAGTGTGGGCCAACTAAGATTGGTCACATTCCTGGATGTCTGTTGGAGCTTTGAATCAACTTCTGCAGCAACCACCAGACACCACCAAATCCTGCATATGCATGAACCATCAGGACTGTCACCCGTAACCAATGAAAAGTATAAATATTTCTTACTTACAGACCGTGCACCTATCCTAGAACTGTCTCTGCTTCATCTTCTCCTGCCCCCACTTATCTGTAGCCAATGTACTAAATTCTTTCAAAACATGTTACATCTTTCTTTCTCATAAAATAATTTCTAAAAGCACATAGTACAGCAGACATGTTTGCTTTTTCCACCTACCCCACTGCTGGTGTTTCAGACTACGTGCCCCAGGACCTGGCCCTTTTCTGGCTAGCATTTG
>NW_006486601.1:0-635 GCF_000325575.1 Pteropus alecto | reverse complement strand
TCGGGGGTCGGGCATCGGGGTGTAGCCGGAACCGGCGGTTTTGGTGACTTGAGCTGCGCCAGGGGTCTGCCTGCGTCCGGGAAACCGGGCCTTCTCGCCGTCGGCCTCCGGAGCCAGCTTCAGCGACGCACCCGGACGAGGCTCAGTGATTTGCGGTGCATCCGCCCACGGCCGGTCGCGCATCCCACAGATGTCAGAGGAGGTGGCAAAGGGCAGGGCTGCGGCTGCAGAATCAAGTTCTCGTTTTCAGATGCGTGACCTGCAGATGCCAGGAGCACGAGAGACAGCAGCACCCTGGGTGCGTGAGTTCCCGGGGCGGCCCGTCCAGGGACGGCGTTCGTGACCAAAGCTAGGCGGAGTTTCGGGAAGATGGGGCGAAGGCACTGGCTCAGTAGTTCTGAGTGCGGCCATCGTGGGCCCCCACACTCAGATGTGACGTTCTAAACGTTTGTCCAACAGGAAGCACTCGACACTGTGCATGGCCTGCTGGGCTCGTGTTAGGAGTGAATGCCACCCGCAAAAAGGACGCTCACAGGAGGCTCGGATGGGGGAGGGGGATAGATACGTCCCTTGTCCTGTGGCAGGCGCGGGGCAGGCGTGGGGCGGGTGTGGGGGCGGTGGGGACCTTCCCCAGC
>NW_006486600.1:0-624 GCF_000325575.1 Pteropus alecto | reverse complement strand
CTTCCTTGAAAACACCTGCTGCAAGAGTTTCTCCAGATGACTACGTAGGAGTGCAGCAGCTGGTTCATAAACACTGAGTGTTCTCAACCTGATTAGGATGTGCCACATTGTATTATGAAGCTGTTATACCACTTTACACTCCTGGTAGCAGCTCCCGGTAGCAGCAATGAGCGCTCTTGTTGTACATCCTCACCAACATCTAGGTACTGTCAGATCTCGTTTTTCACCTATCTCTTTGGTCTGTGGTGAAATCTCAGGGTTTGGGGGAGCTTTGCTTTCCTTGAGCATGAGCATCTCTTCTTGTATTGATTAGCTATTGGTATTTCCTCTTCTGTGATTTGACTGTTTAAGGGGTTTCCTTTTCATTCGGCTGTTTTGTTCTGTTATTGATTTGTAGAAATTCTATATAAATTCTGAGAACATTATAGGTCATTAATCCAACTGGAATTAATTTTATGTGAAGTTGGGAGGTAAGGATAAATTTTTCTGTGATTTATCTTTTTTTATTGTTTTATTTTCAACATTCCTGGCACTTTATTTTTGTTTTGTTATTTTTCAGCTCTAAATACAACCATACATCTGGACTTGTACTTTACAGTGAATTCAATGCTTTTGCCTTAAAAA
>NW_006486599.1:0-634 GCF_000325575.1 Pteropus alecto | reverse complement strand
ATTAACAGTAAGGTAGAGTGTAAACGGGTACAGTCTTTCCTGCAGGAAAGAACAGGCCCCAGGGTTGTCCCAGAGCAGACAGCTAAGACACACCCCACTCCCGGGGTCCCCACCCACGTCTCCCCTTTCTGGTCTCCTCGGGCTATGTTGGGTTCTGACAGCCACCTCTTTCCTGCAGGGCAAGTTTGTGGAACCTGGCCTCTCCGACTGCCCCATGCCCTCTCTGTAGCAGCCACTCTCCTGCTCACAGCCTGCAGATGGTGCCTTCAGGATGATGTGTGGGCTCCTCAGCCCGGCCAACAGGCTCCTGCTTGCTCTGGCCCTGGTTCCCCTCCTGCCTGTGTGTGCACCTTAGTCCCATCCTTTCTGTTTCCTTGTTCTGCGTGTCAGCCTGGAACAGTCCTGCCCCTTCTCCCTGGCAGAAGTGCTCAGGTCTCACTTAGTGGCTTTTCTTCTAGAAGCCTTTCCTATGCCACAGCAGGGCCTGAGAGCTCAGGCTGTCTTTATCTCCTCATTAATTCAACAAATGTTTGTGCAGCTGCTACTTGGTGCCAGGCAGTGCTCATGGAATGCACTGGCATACTCTTATCTCTTTTCTTGACTGTACCCGTTTACACTCTACCTTACTGTTAAT
>NW_006486598.1:0-635 GCF_000325575.1 Pteropus alecto | reverse complement strand
ACAGTCAACTGGCAATGCCACCTTTTTACTATGTAACCTCCAATTACAAGGAAGCTGTTTTCCCTTCTGCCCACAGCACTAAGGCACCTGGTGGGACTGGTCAGCAGTGGACAGAGATGCTTATAATATTCTGTGATATATCTGACATCAATGAGTGGCCAGTATTCCACTGCCACGTTGACGACGTTTCCGTTTGAAAGGAGTTTTTATGATCTTGCCATCGCTGTCCACATATCCTGACAGCATCGCAAAGGAGAGCAGAGCTGATTTCATAGGGATAACCGCACTCGTCCATCCAGCATCCTGAACAATGGGAGATACTCCCCTCAGTCAAGCACAAAACACATGTCAGGGGCAGAAACACATTCTCAGAACCAACCCTTAGGAACCCGACAATCTCCTCCCACTACTCACTTTTAGACACTACTACTTCCAAGTCTTTAAATTCTGCAAAGTATTCTGACCTATGTAATCTGCTTTGATGGCTAAAACAGCTCCAGAGGGGAGTGAGGCAGACCGCGTGTCCATTTTAATACCTTGCTCGTTTGGGAGAGGCTCCGCCACTTCCCAAAGAGCTGCTACCTGCCTCCTCGCCTGAGGTTCCCCAGTCTTGGGAGGCTGATGGAATGGGGTTA
>NW_006486597.1:0-635 GCF_000325575.1 Pteropus alecto | reverse complement strand
TTGTTAATTGTAGTTTTCATTTTGTAGATCTTACACACATTATGTCAGATTTATTCCCATATATTTCATATTTTTGAAGCTATTGTGAAATATTTTTAACTTCAGTTTTGCATTATTCATTGCTTGTATATATAAATACAGTTAATTTTTGTATATTGATTTTGTATCATGTAAAGGTGCTCAATCCACCTATTAGTTTTAATAAAATTTTAGTTAATTTGTACGATTTTCCAAGTAGACAATCACATAATCTATTAAAATTTTTAAATTTTCCTTTCTAATTTACATGCATTTTATTTGTTTTTGTTGTCTTGTTGCCCTAGAAAAATCCTCCAGTACAATATGTAATAGAAACAGTGAGAGTAAACATTAATGCTTTGTTCCTGTCCTGATCTTCAGAGGGAAGCATGTGGTCTTTCACTATTAAGTATTATATTAGCTATAGATTCTTCATAGGTTCCCTTTGTCAGATTGAGGAACTTCCCAACCTAGTTTTGTAAAACTAGTTTTCTGAGAGTTTTTATCAGGAATGAGTGTTGAATTTTTTTTCAAATAACTTTTCTGCATCTATAGAGATGATCATATGATTTTCTGTTTTTAATCTTTTAAGATACTGAGTTACATTGATTGCATTT
>NW_006486596.1:0-635 GCF_000325575.1 Pteropus alecto | reverse complement strand
TGGGAGCTGCTACGACAGAATAAACATTTTCTGTGTGAGGACATAAATATGGGGGGTGGGGGACCAGGAATTGTTATGGACTGAATGTTTGTGGTTCCCCCAGTTCATATTTTGAAAGCCGAAGCCCAATGTGATGGTATCTGGAGATGGTCCTTTGAGAAATAATTAGGTCATGAGGGCGGAGTACTCAGGAGTGGAATCAGTGCCCTTAAAAGAAGAGGCCACAAAAGCTAGGTGCCTCTCTTTCCATTATGTGATACAACAGAGAAGTCAGTCTGAAACCACAAGTGGTCTCTCATCAGAACCCAACCACTTCCGGCCTCCAGAAGCTTGAGAAATAAATTTCTGTTCTTTGTAACCTATTCAGTCTATATGATACTTTGTTATAGAAGTCTGAACTAAGACAGGGGGTGGAGGGAGAAAGACAGGGAAACGTATCCGGTGGCACAATGTTTTCATGTAGGAAATAATTCCAACTTTCACTTCCATTCAATTTAGGAAGTATGTATCACATTTCTATAGGAGTTATGTACAAGGTTCTGTGGAGAGGAAGATTTAATAAAACAAATAAACCAAGGTCCCTGAGCTTGGCCACAGAGTAAAAATATCCACACAGATCACCTAGGAGATTTTTT
>NW_006486595.1:0-635 GCF_000325575.1 Pteropus alecto | reverse complement strand
GTGGCCCGTGGGGTGCGGTCCCCACCACTCCTACCGACTTGTCTCTGAGGCGCGCGCATGTCAGCCCCAGCTACGGTGGCACTGGTTCTCAAAGGACAGCTGGGAGGAGAGCGAACCTCATCTCCAACTTTGCCTCTAGCGAGAAGGTCTTGCGTTCTAAGACTGAAAACGGGCCCGCACTGGGGGCTTCAGCTCGCCCGCTTTCAGTACCGTCCCGCGCGGCCGTCTGGGGCGCGGCTGCGTCCGGCTCTGCAGACACCCGAGCGGGTTCCCCGATTAGGACTTCATCTTGAAAGTGTGTTAAGGCGTCTCTCATTTTCGTCCATTTTCAGTGGACTCTCTTATCTTTTACCATTTGAAAAAATGTGTCGTAAGCTTATTAGGTAAAGTTTTACTTCCCTAATGGCAGTAATCGTGGCGATGAGCATGTTCCTTTCTACCCACTCTCCCTGCTCACCGCCCGCAGGCTGGTGCCCTGGGCAGCGGACAGTTGGGGACACAGCCGTGGCGCCTGCCTTCTTGGGCCTCGTCCCAGCGGTGCCGATTACTAGCTGAGTGTCTTGGGGGCAAGGTGCTTACCATCTCCGTGCCTCAGTTTCCCCTTCTGGATGGTCCAACTCGCTGCGTGAAGTGCT
>NW_006486594.1:0-634 GCF_000325575.1 Pteropus alecto | reverse complement strand
AAAAAAAGTAGTGACATTTTCTTATAAATGATATTAAAATTCTTGGCAATGACAAAATAAATCCCCAAATATGTGTGTGAGTCTACTGGCATCTTGGAATAACTACCTAGAACATAAACACTAGAAGTCCCGTGATTAGCAAGATGAAAAATAAATTATATTAATTAATAGATGTATGAGTTGGACATAAAATATAGTTAATATTTTAAATGATTATAATTATCAAATTCATCTATAAGAAAAATAAATTGAGGCTAGATAGAGAACAAAAATAAAGAGAATAGTTATATCAGATCAAGTCAATTTTAATTCATTCATCAAAGGTTATTTATTGAAAGTTTCTGTTGTAGAAATAACATGGATTGCCTGATATCAGAAAAAAAAAATTGATAGTCTTGTGATATCCTTATAAATCAAGTAAAGAAAAATGAACTAGTCATAAATTGTATTAATATTGGTTGACCACATGCTGATGAAGAGAATGATGTCCATCTAAATGGAGGGTTTGAGGGGCATGCCACAGACCTCTTACTTTAGTACTAAGTTGTTCAAATAGATCGATAACAAGAATGTCAATTCTGTGGTCATGAATAATAAATCTAGAGATACAGACAGAATATCTGATGACTGAATC
>NW_006486593.1:0-635 GCF_000325575.1 Pteropus alecto | reverse complement strand
GAAGTGCCTGTGGGCATGCTCCCTCCTGTGGGCCACTTCTTGATTGATTTCCAAAACCTGGCCTGTGGCTCAGAGCCAGCCTCAGATTTGCCTGCTGCCATCCTGCCAGGCCCTAGTGGTTCAGCTGGGTGGGGGCCAGCACCTCCAGGCATGCCTGAGCCATAGAAGTGCTAACCAGGGCTTGGACCACTGGCTACGGAGCCACAGCTCATTCCAGAAGAGGAACATCTCATGCTTGCCCCTTCCTGAGTCCCTCCTGCATGAGAGGACCAGCCGGGGGCTGGCCACATAGATCCATCCCCATGTGCTCAGGGCAAGAGGATGACAAGGGCTGAAGTTATTGGGTCCCACCTGCAGACCCAGTGCGGGAAGAGCACAGAGGGTCCCTGAGTCATGGGGTAGAGGATGGGAAAAAGAGAGGGAACGACCTGTGAAACAGGTGGGGGATCCATTCACAGGAAACAGAGTCGGTAGGACTTGTGAGGGCACAAAGGAAGAGAGCATGTCAGTAATGAAGGAGACCTAGGTGGTTGTGTTGGGAACCTCCCATTTGCCCTTCCACATCCACCCTCCACCTTTCCCTTCCTGCTGTGTGTCCCAGGGCTGACCTGTGTGACTGCACCAATGGGCTTCCT
>NW_006486592.1:0-634 GCF_000325575.1 Pteropus alecto | reverse complement strand
GGGGAGAGAGAGAGAGAGAGAGAGAGAATTCTTCTATGGGAGGACATCTGAGTTGTCTTAGAAAGGTGAGAATGGGGCTTAGCATCCAGGCTGAAGGAACAGCATGTTCAAAGGCTGGACAAGGTCAGAGGCTGGTTAAACCTTGAAAAGTTCGTGTGGGTCAAAGGGAGCCAGTTCCCAGACCAGCCCAGGTCTGGGTTTGGTTTTTATCTTTTCCTGCTACCCCAACAAGGCAGGGAACAGGATCTGAGTCCCCTCAGCATTGCAAGGATTCCCCAGGGTGCACTCTCATATTACAGTGGCTTTATTTGTGAATCTCCTTAGTCAGTGGTGACCTCCCCTCCAGAGGACAGAGATTAGTTGTGATTTGGCTCAGGACCCAGCCAGACCTAGCACGGTCAGGACCACTGAGACTAGGCCCTGATTAGGACCCAGGGATCTGGCTCAGCTCTTCTGGCTCCGTCTACCTCTTCCCCACTTTTTGGGGAGCTCTGGGAGCCCCACAGGCTTGGTCATACTTACAGACCCTTTCCGAGCAAGCAGCTTCTTGGATGTTCCCTGCCACTGGGTGGGAGACTCAGAGGAGAAAATTGGTCACCAGCTTCTGCTTCAGGCGGGTAGGGAAGAGGGCCAC
>NW_006486591.1:0-635 GCF_000325575.1 Pteropus alecto | reverse complement strand
ATAGCCTTTTGTAGAGTGGAGACAGGCAGCATTCACGTTTCATGCGGCTCCTGTTGGGATTGTGACTTCCTCCAAGCCACCTGTACCTGAAGCGGTGACCCAAGGGTATAGGGGACAGCGAGGAGAGGGGGCCCAGACCCGTGATTTGTTCTGAGAGCAGCTTCTCTCACTTGGGCTCGAGAAGAAGGCTACAGAACAATTAAGTTTGTTAGTGTTGGTTTTTTTTTTTTTTTGGTGAAATAGCCAGATCTGTTGCATATAAAAAATTATATGGAACATACGGTAATTACTTATCACATTATATATTCTAAAATTATATTGCTGCTTTCATTTGCGCCCCTTACCCCGAGTGGTTTCTCTGGAGAGCAGGGGAGGATAAAGGATGTGGTCATGGCGGCGACCCCCCGCCCACCGGCCCTCACCTCTGACCTCCTGACCCCCCGGGCATCAGCCACCACTTCTTCCGGTAACTGAACTGCTTTCAGGATTTGGATGAAATCTCTCCCACGTGGTCCCTCACCTGTGACATGTCACCAGCTCATGAGGGTATTTTGTAGGAAACTCAGAACACAGATGCATTGCCGATGGCAAATGAGGCCGGTGGGAGGTTTAATGGCAAAAAAGATGGCCGTAAA
>NW_006486590.1:0-634 GCF_000325575.1 Pteropus alecto | reverse complement strand
CACACACACCAGCTCTCAACTGCAGAAGAGCTGAGTGAGTGAAGGTTCAGAAGATCACATCCCTGAGCCTTGCTGAGCCAGGCTGGGCTCCACCCCGCCCCTCCCCCTAGTTTGGCACCCAGGGCAGGGTAATGCTATGCAATGGAAAGAACCTGGAGGGAAAATAATCTTTGAGTTCTGGACTCAACCTGCCACCGAGTTGCTGTATGACTTCGAATGAGTTCCCTAACCTCCCTGGGCCTACTGCCTTCTTAAATTAAATGAAGAGCTGAACTAAGTGAGTTAAGGACCCAGGCTGCATCTTTAGGTCTAGAGAGGGCAAGGGGGTAGCTAGGGTTGTTGAGTACAGCGCAGGCTTTGTGGGCAGGCCGTTTCCTTTACTGTGAGAGGCAAGCTCTTCTCCAGGTTGCAGGGGAGAAGTGGAGAGGGAGGAGCAGGCTTTGCTTTCTTCTCCATGACCCACAGAGCCTGTGATGGGGACCGTGACATTGGGGTGAGTCACTGGCAGACCAGGGCACCCCTCCTCCCACAGTTTAATCCCCACCCTGTGAGAGAAGGGCCTGGACACCTGTGGCATCGCTCTGTCCTGCATTATTTAGAGGAAGCTCTGAGTGCCAGGTCTGCAGCATTGAAA
>NW_006486589.1:0-634 GCF_000325575.1 Pteropus alecto | reverse complement strand
ACTTCCCCCAACCCCATCCCTACCCCAACACACAATCCTGATGCTCTGTTATTGGCTGAGGCTGGGGGAGACGGGCTATCCCTTGACACCTGACCAAGTCTGTGTTCACGCCCTGGATCCTATGGCGACATTGTGGTCAGGAAGGAAAGTGCACCTGCTTGTAGGAATCACTCACTAACATATTCAGGGTGATGAGACATCGTGTTGTCAACTTCCCCTCAAATGTTTCAGGGGGAAAACTTTTTTGCATTGCAGTTACATTTCTGTAAGTCTAAGATTCTTTTAAAATAAAAACTTATTTTTAAAATTAAGCAGGACTGAAGCACAGCTGTCTCCTCGAGCCATGGAGATGCGTGAGCAAAGCGAGGAGATGAGCCCAGCAGGACAGGGCCCTGTCCCAGAACTGAGGGACAAAACCTGCAGTGATGTGTGTATCTCAGTGTAGTATTGTGACCTATCTCTATGGATTCAGCAACAGGAAAATATCTTGTTGCATCTGACAGAGAATCACATGTTATTGCAGTTGAAGGTGTCTTAAATACAGACCAACGCCACCTCTATAAAAATGAGAAAACTGAGATGCTGAGCAGCTTTCCCAAGTCCCAGAGCTGGATTCCTGACATTGCTCCACAGG
>NW_006486588.1:0-634 GCF_000325575.1 Pteropus alecto | reverse complement strand
CACACCTGTACTTTGGCCATGCCAGTCACTATCTCAGTGGCTTGCAAGGATGCATATACAGCTGCTAATTGCTTCTCTACTAGGGACTACTGGCTCTCCATGCCCTGCCACAGTTGGGACTAAAAACCCCCTGGGGTCCCAGTTGGTTCCAAATATTGCCATAGGCCCCAACCATATCCTTCTGCTATTACATGAATGTCCAATTTGAAGGGTTTACCTGTATCTGTTATCTGTAGGGCTTGGGCTTGTTACACGTCACACTTGGTAGTGGTAAACACCTTCTCTACTATTTCGTCCCATTGCCAAGTTGCTCCCCTATTGATCAAGCCATATAACGGCCACACTAGCTGCACTAGGTGGGGCACACTCTCCAGTATCCTCAAAGGCCCACGTAACTATGCAATTCTTTAACTGTAGAAGGTCATGGGTATGCTTGTATTTTATCAATTATAGTATCGGGGATAACTTTCATCTTACCCACCATACAACATCCCAGAATTTGACAGATAAGTCAGGTCACTGATCCTTTGTTGGATTTAACTCCCAGACACATGTTTTCAGATGTTGCATCAGCACTGGTGCTGCTTGCTCTAGATCTGTAAGGGAAACAGAGGATAATATGATATCATCAATA
>NW_006486587.1:0-635 GCF_000325575.1 Pteropus alecto | reverse complement strand
CAACTGTTCAACAGTCTTTACTTCCGTGTGGGTAGGAGCCCACTTCCGCTACGGCCAGTTTAAGTAGCATTATCCTTTTCTTCTTATTGGGATGAAATATATATCACGGAAAATGTGCCGTTTTAACCATTTTGAAGTGTACGATTCAATGGCCTTAATTACATGCACAGCACCCCACATAAGAATTCCGTACTCATTAAGCACCAGCTCTCCAAACCCCTATTTCCCGGCTCCCCAGCCTCTAATAACCTCAAACCTACTTCCTGTCTCTGCGAAAAACAGCAGTCACCCCGATTGATCTGTGGGAGATACTCACTTCTTAGAAGTAAAGGTTGACGTTAACACCCTTGATTGACGGAATGAGTCTCATCCTCCTTCCCTTCGTCGCCACAGACATTTGGAGAAATAGCTGAATTACTATGTCCTCAAACACTGACACGCTCAGGATTGAAAATAACATCCTTTCCCCTGTTGTAGGTTTGCATTCATTTCTCCAGAAGAAGACTCAGCTCTTAATTAATAAGTGCGTGTGTCCTAGTGTGTGCGTGTGCCGTGCAGGTAGGCGTGGTACGATGAATCGTTTTTGACCTGGACCTTCTCTCAGATTGTTTGCTGTACCTTAGTAGAAAAAAAAA
>NW_006486586.1:0-633 GCF_000325575.1 Pteropus alecto | reverse complement strand
TGGAGACACCTTCTTTGTCAAAGCTGCAATTCTATGTGAAAAATTAGGTAATTATCCATTTATGTGAATTTTTCTCCTTGCATGTGTACATTTTCCTCTATATGGAACCAACTTTCTATATACTTGATTATCTATTAGCTCCCATCAGTTCATTTACCTATTTCTCTATCTATAATGGCATATCGAAAGATTTGTTATTAATTGGATACTTAAGTGCAAAAAGAACAACAACACTACATTTTCAACATTCTTACCTCTGGTGAGGTGAATAGGTTGCATGACAACATAAAAATTGTTATCTCTGTAAAATCAGAAATTTGGACAACACTAACAGTATAAAAGTAAATGTGTTTTTCCCTTCACAAACTGAAATCTACATACACATTTTATGATAGGATTTGGAAAACTAGAAACCTGAGTGGAAGCAATGTTTCCCAAATATAAGGAATACAGTAAATACTTCAGGATCAGAGAGGACACATTAAAAACAATGTTAGGACCCCTTCATTGTGTGAAATGCCTCCCTACCCATCTCCACAGTTTTGGAGTCACTTCAAGTTCTGAAATTAATAATTCTCATAAGTTTCGACAAGGTGAAAATGGCATCGAATAGACAGTCCATATTTCCCAATA
>NW_006486585.1:0-634 GCF_000325575.1 Pteropus alecto | reverse complement strand
TAACCTTGCTCCTGAAATGTCTTCCAGACCATTCTGTCAGCATGAAAGGACTTGAAATCTCTTAGTCATTTTCTTAGAAACATTGATGGCAGGGAGAGCTCTAAAGCATTGGAGAAGAGCAGAGATATAACAGGCTGAGCCTGTGTTGGAGAGTAATCTATGTAGAAAAGAAATATGTTCTTATCCCTTGACCTTAGAACATGACTCTAATCTCATTCGTTCATTCATTCAACAAATGTTGACTAAACATCTCTATGTGCCAGGAACTGCTGTAGCCATTGGGGACCCAGTGGTGAACAGGACAGGCAGGATAGGACGTATGAAGAAGAGGATGGAATGGCAGAGCGAATAATGAGCTTTCAAATCAGTAACAGTCATGGAGGAAGTAAAGCAGATCAGGGATACAAGTGCAGGTGATTTTGGAGCAGAGATAGAGATGATGATATACCAGGATCTGAAAGGAGAGAGTATTCAAGTCAGAGAGAACAGGAAGTACAGATGGCTAGATGAAGTGATGGAATGTCAAGACCCGTGTGGCTGGAAAATCCTTAAGTTACGGACATGTGATAGGATGTGGGGGTGAAGAGCCCACAGAGGATGGATCATGCTGGCCTCCTCCGGCCATAGGAAAGAA
>NW_006486584.1:0-634 GCF_000325575.1 Pteropus alecto | reverse complement strand
TTTTTTTTTTTATTTTTTAGGAATAAAAACATTACAGAAAACTTGAGGCATCCTTGACCCTCTCCCCATGGCCATTCGCCTTCCCACTTCCCCAGGGATAATCCTACCCTGAACGTGAAGTGTAGTTTCTAGCACCTTTTTCTATCACTACAGATTTATGTGATCTCTGTTTCCAGGAGCAGTATGGAGCATTGTACGGACCAGTACTCCAGGTCTAGGACTGAACTTCCACATCACTGGGGTTCAACACGACGCCCCAGTTATCCACCCACCCACTCCCAAGCCCAAACTTCAAAGTCCTGTCACCCCTCTCTGCCTTGAATCCATCAGAACTCCTCCAATGATGATGATTGTCCCCGTTTGTGCCGGTTATCACAAGAACCCCAAGACCCCCATGGCACCCGTCAACTCCCACATTCTAACCTCCGTAAGGCTGTGACCACATCCCCTCTATAGTTCACTTCTCACACCCCTCCCCTACTCGTAAAATACATTGCACCCTCCATGATCCTCTATATCCTCAATTTCTTCCCTGGCTGTGCTCTTCCCTTCATTGTCTTCACCTAACAGAAACCAGGCTCTTCCCTGAGGACTCTGTGTCCCCAACAGCCCACTCAGGAGGAGCAGATGATTT
>NW_006486583.1:0-634 GCF_000325575.1 Pteropus alecto | reverse complement strand
AACCCAAAATATTCCCAAAGATAGGAATAAAAGTAGAACTTAATATTTTTTAATTAAGATACTTAAAAATGTATCAACAAAGGCAAAAGTTGTTTTTTTTTAAATATATATATCTTTTGCATTTCTGAATATTACTTACATTTTTAAAATTAGAAATAATAGAAATCAAGATGTTAGAAGAGTGTTTCTTTGTTTCAGTGGTAAATGCTGTGCTAACACACACACATCTGCCCCACATCCGACTGATATCAAATGTGCACCAGCTCCTGGGAGGCAAATGCCTTCAACAGCCTGCCTACTGTTATTGTGCAGTGTGCATTTCTGTGTGGTGATCAGGACCAGAGAGGCACTCCTAATCCTGAAGCCCCAGCTCCAGAAGCTCTAGAAGCCTCTGCCTGGAAAAGCTCTCCTCAACCTGCTGAGAGTCGGGAACTGTCCAGCAGCAAATGTCTCCTGAAGTCAGACCTAAACAGGCCTGCGCAGTCAGTCCGCCGAGAGCAGGGCTCCCCCTGCTGCAGGTGTCTGGAAGTGTGGAAAGGGGCTTTGAATTTGCATTTGTGTTGCACTCCACACACCGTGTAGCCGACCATAACTGCAAGGGCAGATGCGGGAGCCAGCTTATACAAATTAAAAG
>NW_006486582.1:0-634 GCF_000325575.1 Pteropus alecto | reverse complement strand
TTTTATAACTTCTGTTAACATTTTATTAAGTTGGCTTTCTTTATTCTAATATCATTAATGTTGTAAATCAGACTTCTTTGAAAGAAAAACAAGAAGGTCAAGAGATGATCACAGTTTTCAATAGTAGTCAATTGGACATGTCCTTATATTCATACAAATTCATTCAAAATTTCTATTTTAAATCAATTGTAGGTGATTTCCCCCTCCTCATTTCCTTATGTAGGAAGATTAATTTATCTAAAATCATCTTGTAATATGTTTCCAGTGAATTTTTCACTTTTGGCAAGAAGGTTAGCAAAAGAGGATCTGTGAGTATTATTAAGCCATTTTCAAAAAAATCATGGGGGTGGGGGATTTCTTCTTAAAAGAGACCTGGACAGAAACAGTATTTTTAATCAAAAATGTTAGTTAGAAACTAATGAAGTTTTGTCAAGTTGGAGGAAATAATTATACCATGTGATATGTCAAAAAATTAAAGTTAATGTTAGGTATTTTTTCCTTCGGAATTTATCTTCTGCATGATTTTGATATAGAAGAAATTTTACTAATGATTTTGTTAAGTATTGTTGGATTGTTACCAGAAATTCATTTGGGCTTTGCCCAGTTCATTGTGGATTCAGTAACCTCAAAATTG
>NW_006486581.1:0-634 GCF_000325575.1 Pteropus alecto | reverse complement strand
TCTGGAATAATCTGGGCAAGAAAAAATAATAGTAAAATAAATGTTTCAATTAATAAATAAATAAGGGAATACACAAAATTCTTATGCAGAAGAATTCTAAATAATCTATGTAGATAGGTAACTTTGTCCCCAAAGAGGTAGAACCTCCAGCAATTGAGAGTGGGCTACACAAAGTGACATCTTTGCGAAGAATACAGCACAGAAAGGAGGAAAATGTATAATTTCATTATTGTTATTTGTAATATTATTATTAATTATGTTAAAAATAATAAAAGCTAAATGTGCTGAAGTAATACCATGTAAATTATAAAAAAATAAGAGTCTTATATTGTCCACATTTTCAAGACTACAGGAACCCTCTTTCATCAAATAAAAGAACAATTAAAAATGATACAAAACCTACTCTTTCTTTTTGGTGTTCCTGTTCGTCACGGGCTTTAGGATTTCGAATTCACATAAAAACAAACAACAAAAAGTGATAACACGCAAAGGTGACAGCAGTGCTGGCCCCAGCCTTCCTGTCGTACACTCTGGGACATTTGCTATCTTCTTGACGGCTGTCGTGGATATCGCCCCTTCGTACACTCCATGGCTTTGCTTTGTCTCACACAGAGACAACGTTTCTCTCGGCTGC
>NW_006486580.1:0-634 GCF_000325575.1 Pteropus alecto | reverse complement strand
GGGCACAAGAACATTGTCTCCTCCTCATCCGCCAGAAGCCTACAGAAAACTCACACACCATCTAGAGGAGAAGCTGGGGGAGGCAGGTCTGGATCCACTGATAGGATTACTTAAAGACACTATTCAATTTTTGTAGCTCACTAAATTTACCAGATGAGACTTATTTAAGGTTTTCTCTTCACTAATAGGTGGGGTCCATGAGGAAAGCCAAATCAGTACATTCCCTCCAACTCTCTCTGAGTTGCATGTGATGATATTTATGTCCCTGCCCTACCACTATGCTAGATTGCACAATTTGAGCATCTATTATGTGTCAGGCATTCTGCTAGGTCCTTAACATGTAGGATCTCATCCACTCTTCTCAGTATCATAGTAATAGAAATATCTTCCATCTCAGATCTCTCATCAACAAGCTGTGTGGCCTTAACCCCTCCGAGTCTCAGTTTCTTCATCAAATGGAAATACTAATCCTTTCCTGGCAGAGTGTCAGTCACATAGAACACATTCAGTAAAATGTTGTCAGTTGTTTTAGTTAACAGTTCTTTTCGGCGCAGAGGCAGGTAAGGACAGGTAGGTAATGAGGGTGAGAGTGAAGGAACTCCTCCGGGAAAGAAAGGAACTAACAAAAACACAA
>NW_006486579.1:0-634 GCF_000325575.1 Pteropus alecto | reverse complement strand
GTCAGGTCAAGAGCATTTGATCTGAGCTGCAGGTGGACAGCTTATAGAACAGAAGGTGTGTGGTAGAGGTGGGGGGGGGGCAGGGGGCACAACCTGGGACACAGCGGCTGGAAGTAGAGGTCACCTGGCTTCTGTGTGACGGTAAAATGGGAAATACAGCTGGAAAGTTTGTTGGGGACAGACCGTAGAATAAATTAATAAATAAGTTAATAAATATATCCTGACTTTTAGGAATTTATAAAATATCATGGCATGTATCTGAAAAAAAAAAGTAGCGAGTATTGCATGATTTTCCCCTGCCTTATATCACATACAGAGGATTTGGTCACTTTGGGACCACTGAAGTGTGGCTTGAGATGCTTCCAGGTAGATATTGTGACGCTGCATGTCAGCCCTTTTATTTTACTACTGTAGCATCATTCCTTTTGGACGTAAAGCATCGTTATTTTTCATGACCAGAAGTCCGATGTAAAATAAACACTCAGATAAATGTTTTGGAGGAACGAATGAATTATTGCAGGTGCCCTGTGAAACCTAAGTGCTCCTCAGCATCGTGAAGCCATATCCTTTAACGGCTTGGTCCTCACAGGTCACCGTTAGGGGCAGCAGGCCCTGCTGGCTGTGGTGGGGACAG
>NW_006486578.1:0-634 GCF_000325575.1 Pteropus alecto | reverse complement strand
TAGAGACAAGTGTTCACTTCACGTTGGATCCCTTCTCATGACAGTGTCTCTCAGACCTTGGAAACCCCACAAATTCTTTCCTTTGACAGAGACAGTGTGGCCAGGAATTGCAAGATAATGAAGGGAATGGAAACCTAGGTTGAAATTCACTGATTTTTGCCTGCTTGCCTCCTGTCTGGGTCTGCATTTGTCCCTGTTCCTTCATTTTGCACCCCAGGAGTAATACGCCCCTTCTAGCCAGCATTTATTCACTTTTTGGACATTTCCTGGATGCCTACTAAGCTGTGTCGAGTGCTGGGAACATGGAGACAAATCAGACATCGGGAGTGCTTTCGAGGGGGCTCCCAGTCTAGGGGGGTCACAGAAAAAGAAAGTGTCAGAGTTTATCCCATCTGCTGGGCCCCGTTTTACCATCACCACTGTCAACGTTGGGCTCTCAATAGCTTGCACCTGCCATTCTTGGAGGACTGTGCTAGGACGACTGAAGTCGCTTTGCAAAGATATGCCTCCGAGTTTATATTTCCACTCTCCTCCTCCAACCCCGGCTGCCATTAGCCAGTGCCTGCTGGGCACAGAGCGTGGGAGCCCAGCCCCTTGTCTTGGGTTCGGGCAGTTCTGAGTCATAGTTTACCCG
>NW_006486577.1:0-634 GCF_000325575.1 Pteropus alecto | reverse complement strand
AAATAATGATACTGAACAGAGATCCAGGACCTGCGACGTGTAGAAAAGGTTTAAAAACATCGGTTCCTCCATTCGGAATGTCTGTCGCGTGTCCAGGGCCTGGGACAGAACCCCGTGGTCCCGTGTGGCAACGTGACCATGACCAAACCCACCTGTTCCCTGGCCCTGTGGAGTCACAGGAGACAGACACCGACGGAGCGAGAAGGCCAGCGCTGACGGGCGCTGCAGGGGGGACGCGGAGGTGCCAGAGGTGCCAGAGGCGCTCGTCACGGGCGGGGTCGTCACGGGCGGGGTCCTGACGGTGAGGTCCCAGCAGAGCTGAGGCACGGCCACAGGGGCCGGTAAAGCTTGACCGACGTCTTTGGCACGAGCGGACTCCGGAGTGCAGGGAAGTGTCGCCGACTGCGGTACCAAGGCCCTGCGACGGTGGCGGGTCTCCGAGGGGCACGGGGGACCAGGACGAGGCCCGGGGCCTGCACCGGCCGAAGCGCATGGCTGAAGCTATGCTGGCGCTGGCTTTTCCAAAACTCAGATGTATAAGCTCAGGTGTTCCTTTTTCAAAATGGACTTGCTGCCATCTCTCCAAACGTATCAGTAGGCAAACGCTTCTTCTACGCAAATTAGCTTCCTGTTG
>NW_006486576.1:0-634 GCF_000325575.1 Pteropus alecto | reverse complement strand
ATATTTCTTCCCTGTAGCTGACTTAGCTGGTTGGCCCACTTGAAAATTTTTCACCCTTAACATTTCCAACCTTGCAGTCAGGGTTCTTGTGCCCGTTTTCTAGATCAGAAAAATCGGAACTTTGGGAGGTCACACGTAGAACTAGCCCCAAGTGAGGAAATTGTCTGGTGCTGGAGTCAGATTTCAAAGTCGCAGGATACTAGTGGTCCTGGAACTCAAACTCTGGGTTTACAGACAAGGAGGGGGCCTCAGGAGCACTGCGGGAGCACCCCCCTACAAGGTGACCCATCGATTACTGACCGGTGGGAACAAACACCACCAGAGGCTCTGGACGCTCAGCCTAGCTCTCTCTCTGCCTCGTCCCCTAAGGCACCTTCGTCCGGGGTCCCCTCTCCTCGGCACGAGTGGCTGCGTGTCCACTGCACAAGGCCAGGTGCCTGGAGGGCACGTGGACATTCGCCCAGCAGCCCGACCTCTGTGCAGGGAGCCGAGCCTGGCCGTGTCGTGCAGGGCACGCAGCCCTGGACTCTGCCTGGCTCCGGCGGCCACGGCTCTAAGACGCGTTGGGTTTACTCAAAAGAGAGAAGAAAAGCGAGACTCGTGAGGGGGGACCAGTGTTTGTGAGATCACCCTC
>NW_006486575.1:0-634 GCF_000325575.1 Pteropus alecto | reverse complement strand
TAACTGGTATGATTCATGGATTAGGACTTAAGGTCCTTTGGGAAACTCAAAATCACCCTAAAATCATTCCCATTGTCACATAGCAAACAAAAATTCTATGCACTGCATTCAAATGCAGTATCATGAATGGAGAAGTAAATGGTGTGTTTACCTCTATGACGCTCTGGAAGTGTTTAATCGTCTCTCCCACTCGGAGCTTTGTGTCCTTCCAGTTGTCCTGAAGTTGACGGATTCTCTTGTCGATAGACTCTTTGCTTTCCAGGTTAGTTGTGTTCAGTAACTTTTCCCCAATGTCTAAGGTTAGTGCATAGGTGGTTTGCCATCTCTGAAAATGAATTTCTTTATTCTAAAAAATGAAATAAAATAAAAATGATTTGCTTAAGCCATTTCAAATTTATCAAAAGACTTGCTCCTCCTCTAGTCTTCCTTGACTTGGTCAATAGCATACTACTATTCACCAAGATGCTCAAGAAAGAAACCTAGAGTCATCCTGATTTAGATTTTTATTTACCTGCTACATTCAAATCATCAGTGTCATGTAAATGCTATCTATGAACATATCCTTCTTTATCTTTACTGTGATCACCTTTCTCTTATCCATCATAACAACTGTCTAAGACTACTGAAATAGCCC
>NW_006486574.1:0-634 GCF_000325575.1 Pteropus alecto | reverse complement strand
GACTGTCCCTGCTTTGGCTGTGGCCTGCCAGCCCTCTCCACTGATTTTCAGCTGTCCTTCCTGCCAGAGCCTTTGTTTATCTGAGGCGCCAAGTTCCCACTGGGAGTCCGAAAGAGTAACCAGTGGCCGTCTCCCTTTTTCTCTAACTGTCGTGTCTCTCAATGTCGTCTTCATTCCTTCTCAAAGGCAATTGGATGTTGTTATGGATTTCCTTGGAATGAGGTCAGTGGACGTAGTTTTCCCTACGAATGTTCTGCTATGCTGCAGAGACACAGAAGGGCAGAAGGACAAAAGGAATGAGTGCCGGTCCCTTGGCACTTGTCTCTCTTCATCTAGTTTTACCCAAATATGCCAATACCATTTCTTTTCACACTTATGTGGCACATCTCAAGTCTTTAACCTTTAAGCTAGCTTTAAAGAAAAAAAAAGCTTTAAAGGCCTAACTAAAGGGAAGAATAGGGAACTGAGCACTTAGCCAAAGTGGGAGTGAAAAAGCAGAAAGTCTAGTTATTTGATAGCTATTCTGTAGCCTATCTGCTTACAACTTTATACTTACCCATCTCACGTCTTTTTTTTTTAATTAATTCATTTTTTGTGGTGACATTGTTTAACGAAATTCAATAAGTTTCAGCTG
>NW_006486573.1:0-633 GCF_000325575.1 Pteropus alecto | reverse complement strand
GGAGAGAGCACTTAATTAACATGGGGCCAGGACTGGATTCAGAAATGACAAGGACCTGGCAAAATGACTCAAATTCTTTACCTTGAAAGAAGTTGTTTGTGGCCTGCCATTGCTGGCCATTCTCTCCTGTTCTAGTTTCTCAGACCCTCACATGTCCTGCTTGCCTGCAGCTTCTTCTCCGACCTTCCTTCCTCTTTCCCGCCTCCACACAGCACCTGCTCCAAAGGTTCTTAGCTTTCTCTGCTCTTACCTAGCCCCACTTTCTCCCTGTTCCCAGCTAACACTGACAAATTTTCCTCTTCATAGGGTCCTTTCCTCAACCCCCTTGCCACCTCTCCAATTGCCTATTGGACACAGCCCCTTAGAAGTCCTGCTGCCACTTCACACTAAGCTTTTCTAAAGCAAAATGCATTTTCTTAAAAACCAACCCAACAAACCAAAACTTGTTCAAGGGCTCTTCATCTGCTATTTCCGATAACAGGTCTGCTTCCTCTTGTGCTTCTTCCTCTCTTACCAAACCAAACTCATCATGTCTCGAATACTATTGACATATCTTTTCACGATTTTCTTCTATCAGGCCCTTCCCCTGCCCTCACCCAGTCCAGATCTTACAGGCTTTTTTAGCAGCTTCCT
>NW_006486572.1:0-634 GCF_000325575.1 Pteropus alecto | reverse complement strand
ACTCCAAGGCCCATTCTCGCTTGATTGGCTGCCGCAGGCTCCTCGGGGAACAGCTGTTGCCTCCTCGGTGACGCTCCCCACCCAGCAGGGGCCCCGGCTCCCCGACCCCGCCTCCCAACAGGAACAGGCTGCGGGCCCCACGGCCACACGCTCCACCCGGGACCGCACCTTCCCGCATGTGCTGGCTTCTGCCCTCTGAACTCTGCCCAAAACGTGGGCCTCTAAAGTGGCGTTTTTAATATCACAGACCCGGTGGCATTTACACACCACTTGAACTTTACTTCAGTGGCTTATGTGTTCCCAGCCGCCATCCTGGGAAAGTGTGGCTTCAGAGTAGTTTGTTCTCCGTCTGGACTTGGACGCTGTGGGGCTGGGGGCCTCCAGCAGGCTGAAGCTCCTGGGACGATGGGCCTGAGCATGAATCCCGGCGCTGGTCTGGTGGAGAGGCCGCCTGGCCGTCCAGGCCACAGGCAGGTCCGCTGGACCCTCGGCTCTGCTGCCCCAGCCCTTGCCTGACCTTGGCCCCTGTCTGGCCTTGGCCCCCTCCACCCCACCGCCCACCAGGCCCTGCAGGGCGGCCAGTCAGATGCCCCTCAGAGGGGTGTCCAGCCTATGGGGCAGGCGGACACTAGCC
>NW_006486571.1:0-634 GCF_000325575.1 Pteropus alecto | reverse complement strand
GGGACACGCTGTGTGTGGTCCTCTCAAATGCCCAGCCTTCCTCCACGGGTTCGTTTGTTGACAGGACCCCCCCCACCAGGATGCATGTTGTTCTAAATACACACACACCCCCATTTCAAGTGAAATCAACTCACAGAAATCACACGTGGCAAAGAGTATGTTCTTCAGCAACGTTCCGTCAGGCTTTCTCGGGGTGCGGAGCACCGCCAGGAGCTGACACCTGCAGCGTCCGGCTAACCCTGGGGGCCCGGCCAGCACTTCCGTCTGACCCGGTGGCCACAGCTGGACGAGCACGGGGGGAGCTGCCCACGCCCGAGCCAGTTACACCTGCACTTCTCTCTCCTGAAGGGGGCCCCAGCCGAAATGAGCCCTCTGTTTGCTGCAGGGCCTCACGCACACAGGAACTCGGAGCCTTCTCTTAGACAAAGTCCCATCTAGATCCATGTCCTCGCTTTACCCCAGGGGACATGGCTGGTCACCACAACGTGCCCTAGCCAGACATGGCCGCAATCCGCCTAGAGTCTCTTATTCACACGCTGATGATCACACAGCTGGCCCCCAGGCCTTACCCCCCCCAAAACCGTAACTAACGCCTCTCACAATCCTGAGGTGGAAGCTAGCATAACGTCCCCTC
>NW_006486570.1:0-633 GCF_000325575.1 Pteropus alecto | reverse complement strand
CATTCTCACATGGCTCCAGTGTTAGTAACACATGCTTCCCTGTTCTTCCTTCACATCTATCACTGTGGTTGACTGATGACATTCGGACAGCTGCCTTCTCTAGCCCGTTAGCATGAGCTGACTGGCAAGAAGCTGCTGTACAACAGAGGGGGATAAATAAAATCACCCACTGCTGTTGATTTTTGGTCTGCTCCATTAGTCACTGAAAAGTCCACATAGTTAATTATTAGCCCAAGGAACAGCCAGGCATCCTGATCAAGTCAGTAATAGGCTAACTTGGTGCGAGAGGCTTAGGCTGGCTCGTTTTCACCTGCAGGAGCATGCAGTGTGTCATGTCTGCTGACCATTCCTTGAGATTGTCAGCTGCCCTGCTCTGACTTTGTTTTTCAGCCATCACCCTGTGCCCCTCCGACTCCTTGTGGAATACTTGTGTTCTTTGGAGCGTGCTGTTTTATCTGCAGGGTAGAAAATAACACCCTGTAGGGAGAAAATGGCCTTGTCTCGGCCCTTCAAATTATTAGAGTCATCTGGTTAATTTGCGGTCTCCTTGGTGTACTTGTTCATGTTGTTTAGAATATGTTGGCAGCATGTAATCTGTATACAGCACTTTAAATATAGTCTAGGATTGACATT
>NW_006486569.1:0-633 GCF_000325575.1 Pteropus alecto | reverse complement strand
TTTTTTTTCCCCCGTCCAGGGATCTCCTTGCACCAGGCTACACGGAAACACATTACAATTCCACTGGGAAGGAAGTCACCACCAGCCCACAGATCATGGTAAAACAGAGTTCTAGATTAATTGTTAATTGAGGTATAACCCACACACTCAAATGCAGTGTCATCGCCTGACAAATAGTGAAAGGGAAACAGCATTTATAGCACTGGTGCTTTATTCAGTATACTAATTTCTTAATAGATCCTCCATCATTTGCACAGTTTGATAAGAACAAAGTCATTCCCTAACAACCATGGTAACTCTTTCCAGCCTTCAACGGTTCCCACTAAGAGAGTGGGCAGAAGGAGCTTCTGATTTTTATTAGAGGAGTGAAGAATTAAATACATCTAGTGTTCTTAGTCAATGCCAATCACCTATCTAGATCATTCAGTCTCTCAAACTCAAAACTATTTCCTCAATGGTAGAACTGTAGAATTCTATATTCTTTAAATAATTTATACTCTTGACTCTTATTCAGAGAAAATGACAGTGTAAAGTAACACGAGGGATAGTTTGTCATTGCCATCTTTTCTGAGCTCTGTTTTGTATTGGAAGGCCCTCACACATTCTCTTCTGCAGTGGTCCCCAACCTTTTTG
>NW_006486568.1:0-633 GCF_000325575.1 Pteropus alecto | reverse complement strand
AAAAATAAGTTCTCTACGGTCACTGTCGGCTACACTAGTGGTTCTCTTTTCCTTGGAAATTTTTCTTAGATTTATTTTAACGGCAGTTGACATGCAGCGCTGTTAGCTGGAGTGTGCCACCCGAATACCTCGATACCACGACACGCCCGGCCGCCATCCGACACCGCCGCTATTCCGACGGGACTGACCACATTCCCCGCGCTGGACTGTACATCCTGGGACTTATTTCGCAACTGGAAGTTGGTCCTTCTTAACCCCCCTCCCCCTCCCCCGGCCGTTCAATTCTTGAATGGTTATCACTCACCTAGCGCGCTTTTGAAAAACTCAGATTTTTTCAAAATGGTGGTCTGAACATGTGTTTATCTTTAAAGTTCCTCTCCAAATCCTATTAAAATGACAATTAAAAAATTTCAAAAAGGAAAAATCCCCAAGAACAAAAAGAATAAGAAAGAGGCAAGAGCGGACAGGAGATGCCGGCAACGTTTTGCAAAACAGAAAGTGGACGGACGAGGAGTCACGGGAGGAAGTGGAGGCCTCGCTGTCTGGGGCGGGGGGTACCCCCGAGACCCTACTGAGGCTCGTGAATTTGAGGCGCTTCTGGAAACATGGGTGAGGAGCGGGGCCGAAGACAAA
>NW_006486567.1:0-633 GCF_000325575.1 Pteropus alecto | reverse complement strand
CAGGTGAGAGGGTGGTAGATGGGTCTAACAGGTAGAGAGAAGGGCATATGAATAGGTGGGCGGGTAGGGAAGTGGAAGGAAAGATTCTAAGAGAGCACTGCAGGGCGTGGGAGCCGGTGAGCGGAAGAGGAGGTGAATGTGGTCTAGAAGGAGGATGGGCGTGGTCAAGGCAGGACTGACAGGTGCTTTTCTGAGTTCCCTCAAGCAGCCTTCAGGGCAGACGTGCTCACACAGATTCCTTTTCCTGTGGCAAACAGGCCAGACTGGATATCTTTAAAAAGTGCAAGGAAAGGCTCAGAGAGGGGGCAGAGTCAATTAAGAGCTTTCCAGAACTAAGCATATTGTTGAAATCACCGACTGGGCATTTTACGCTGCGGAGATGGAGATAGGGTGGAGAGCAGTTGTTCTGGGGACTTTTTAAGATAGGAGGACCAGACACAAACTTTCTGGCCATGAAAGCTGCCCGTAAGTTATTATCAATATTACCCACAAAGTCAACAAATATTCACTGAGCGCCTCCTACGCCGACACTGCTCTAGGCTCTGGAGATGCATCGGTGAACAGCACAGACAAATCCCTGCTCCTGTGGAGCTTACATTCTCATGGGCACAGGTGACAGTCACCATGACAAAC
>NW_006486566.1:0-633 GCF_000325575.1 Pteropus alecto | reverse complement strand
CATGTTCAGGTCCCGGCTGTTGTCCATCTTGACGATGACCGAGGTGTCCGAGATGTGGGCATGGAGGACACGGAGCTCCTGGGGGGCCAACAGCCAATGCATCTGGTTCTGGTGCCTGATCTGAGCCATGTGCTCCGCCCCTGGGGGCAGTGCCCACTCTCTGGAGGGGACACTGATCATGAATGTTCAATGACTCCTGCTCCTCATGCTCCTACCACTTTCATTCACACACAGGCACATCATATACAAGAAACCTGGAAGGGGCCCTAGAGGTCAATTGCAGATAGCACCTGACTTAACAAATAGGGAAACTGAGGCCCAGAATGAGAAAAGGCCTGACTCAAAGTTGCCCAGCAGAAAAGCTGGGGTTTGCATACCAGGACTAGTAATTTGTTAAGACCCCCTAATTAAGACCCCTCTCTAACTAGAAACCCACCCTGGTCCTCACCCCACATAGACATTTTTATAGCTATGTTTAGACCAACATGCACACAGACCAGCACATAGGCACATGCACTGCAACATGCAGAGTTGCTCACAGGCATAGAGAGGCCCCACCATGGACACTCGACAGTCCTCAAACACATATGCCAGGTTCTTACTTGGCACATACATACGTGTGTCTGTGACAGC
>NW_006486565.1:0-633 GCF_000325575.1 Pteropus alecto | reverse complement strand
CATACCACTCAAAGGCTCTTCCAGCTGCAGAGTCATATAGGCAGTTGGCAGGCAGCCCCAAGCCTTGAGATGCACTGGTCCTTTTGCTAAGCCACCCGAGGCCTGGTACTGGGGTCAAACAGCTTGCAGCATGGTCTCTCCCACTTGACTCCAGTTCCAGCATAGCCTTTGTTTTAAAGTCCATTTTATATGATATCCTCAAATCACTGTAGCTCCTACCAGGTAGCCCTGAGGAATCAAAGGCAGTAGCTGACCTTGGCCTACGTGGAGACCCTCCCAAAAGGCTACAGAACCAACACATCTGAAAGCTGGTGTCAGACCACAGCAGAGTACAACCTGACTAGCCCCATAAGCAGCATACCCTAAGGGTGGTCTCTACAGGTATGAGACTGCTAGGGTGAATCCAATTCCATGGGGTCAACCCCTACACGGCAGCTCATATCCTGAGGGCATGGCCAATCCCCACAGCTAGTCAGCCCAAGAATCAATCATATCCACTGACGAGCTACCAGCAATCAAGGCATAGCCACAACAGGAGAACACACACACCAAGAAAAGGAAAACACCCAGAGCCCCCGATGCAGGTGATCAGGGAGACTGCGCCACTGGACTACACAGGACACCTACTACATA
>NW_006486564.1:0-633 GCF_000325575.1 Pteropus alecto | reverse complement strand
ATCAATCAATAATTTTTTCAAGAGAGCGACAAAGTCTTTTGTTATGTTGATGAGGTGACTTTGGCTGGGGCTCGTTCTCAGCAGAGGTGACCCTCCCACACGGTTGGAACTTTGGGTCCTGAACCCGGGGAGGGGCTGGAGGCGGGGTCAGTCCCCATGGGCCAGTGCTGGGGTCGCTCATGCCCACTGAAAATGCCTCCCTAATGGGTTTGGAGCTTCTGGGGTGGCGTGGCGAGGGCCGCCCTGTCCCCGCGCCCTGCCCACGCGTCTCTCTGCCGGGCTGTGACAGCAGGCCCTCCACATCCCCTGTAACAAACCTGCGGCCTAGGGACCGAGTGGCTGCCCGAGGCCCAGGAGCCGCCCTGAGAGATGGAGGGGACCCAAGGCGGGCTCGTAGGAGCCTCTGGTGTACAGCCTGTCGGTCAGGAGCGCAGGTCACTACCTGGCCTTGTGATTGCCATGTGACAGTGGAGTGTGGTCTCATGGGACTGAGCCCCTCCCCTGTGGCATCGGACACTGTCCCCAGGTAAACAGCATCAGAGAGGGAGTGACTGGCAGGTTGCTAGCTGGCCTCGGGGGCATCGCTTGCTGGTTGGTACAGGGGACCCTCCACCACCCCACACAGAAACTGTG
>NW_006486563.1:0-632 GCF_000325575.1 Pteropus alecto | reverse complement strand
TTTTTTTTTGTAATAGTCCTTTATGGTACTAAATAACTAATATTAATTAATAATAATGGGTAATTCCACATACAACTTAATATTTTGCTCAGATTTGAAAAATTGACCTAAGTTTTCAAATAGCCAAAATGATACATATGACTTGTCTGTCTAATATAATAATTTCTTGTATGCAAGGACACAGGTTTTGCCTTAAATTTATTTTGTATATGCCAAAGTATATAATGGTGCTGCACACATGCTGTTGGGTGAATGAGTAAATGAAGTATATTGCATTTTCACTCTCCTTGATGACGATGACAACAATAAGCAGTCAGAATACTGTAATATTAGTATGTATTCTTTATTTCTCTGTGCTCTGTCAGACTAAACCTGGGAAACCGCTGCAGTTGAGTTCAATGGAATGGAATTTA
This sequence comes from Pteropus alecto, assembly GCF_000325575.1. Classification (NCBI taxonomy): domain Eukaryota; kingdom Metazoa; phylum Chordata; class Mammalia; order Chiroptera; family Pteropodidae; genus Pteropus; species Pteropus alecto. Next base: position 219 of record NW_006486563.1, on the reverse strand, counting down.
AAGTTAACTTCATGAAGATATTATTAGCTGACAAAATATCTACAATAGAATTGTTTTTATAAAATAGGAAATCTTGGTAGAGCTGAAGCCTGGGAAAATAAGGATGCTTGAGTTCCCTCTTAGATCTGGTCTTTAAGAAAGTAATTAGCAGAAAATTATTTTCAGATTCATGGTGTAGGAATAAAAAGAGTCAACCTTTAATAAGCCTGCTGTTCAAAT
>NW_006486562.1:0-633 GCF_000325575.1 Pteropus alecto | reverse complement strand
ACACACACACACACACACTCTATTGGTTCTGTTTCACTGGAGTGGCTTCGCTAATACAGATGGCTCTCTATTTTACCGACAAGGACTCCGAAGTCCTGAGGGGTTAGGTTGGGGAGTGGGCACTCAGAGTCAGAGCAGCTCCCACTCGGCCACCTAGTCTGGCCACTGTGCTCGGCTGTCCGTGGGGTCTGGGTCTGCGCACATCTCCACAGCCTCCCAGTGAGATGCCTGAGCTGGAGGAGCGGATGCCCAAGGACCCCAGAGAGCTGTCACCTCTGGGGACTAGGTTTGGGGGCTGGGGAAGAGGACAGGACGGAGGGAATCCGTCCTCTCAGAGAAGGAGGGACAGAGATGTCTGTGTTCCCAGGTGGGGTGGGCGACGAGGCTGGGACAGATGCAGCCTGCATGGCAAGTGACAGGACATGGCCTTCTACACCCATGTGTTAACACCAGACTGGGCGATTTCAGGCTGTGGTATCATTTGTCTTCACCTCAATTTATGGATGAAGAAACAGAGGCTCAGAGAGCTTAACGGACCCACCTACGATCTCAAGGCTGGACAGTCACGCGGCTTGGAGCCCGCCCCGCAGCAGGAGAGAGCCCTGCTCTGCCCACAGCGCTTCACTCCCTTCC
>NW_006486561.1:0-633 GCF_000325575.1 Pteropus alecto | reverse complement strand
GAAGAATATCATTAAGATCTTTATGCTAATAAATTCAGCAACTTAAGTGAAGTAGATGAGCTCAATTTATTTACCAAAATTGACTTGATGAAATAATAAAAAATGTGAATATCCCTGTAATTGTTGAACAAATTTATTATCAAATCCTTCCCAGAAAGAAAAGCACAGGCCCAGACCGTTTTACTGATAAATCAAAAATTTAAGGAAAAATACTAACTCTACAAAAGTTTTTCAGAAATAAGAGATAGGAGAAAAGTGTTTCAACTAATTTTTGAGACAAATATAAATAACCTTGACATAGGAACCTCTCAAAAACATTGCCAGAAATGAATATTATAAACCAATATTCTGAATAAACACAGATACAAAAATTCCTTAACAATTTATTTATTAATTTTATGGAACAATATATAAAATGACTAATACATCATGACCACTGAAGTTTACTCTCTGGAATGTAAGATTAGTTTAACCTATATACATCAAACAATGCAATCACTCTAAATAACAAAATAAGGAAATTTGTCTCATCATCTCAAGATATGCAGAAGAATTTTTGAACAAAAAAGTAACAATTAAAACTGAGAAAATTAAGAAGACCTCTTCCTCAAATGGATAAAATGTGTCCAGATA
>NW_006486560.1:0-633 GCF_000325575.1 Pteropus alecto | reverse complement strand
TAAACTTCCAAATCACATTCAGGTCTAAGGAGTTTTTACTTAATCCCTTCAATCTGACACCTTTATATCCTTTCCCACGACACTAATAATTCTAGCTCTCGATACCAATATAAGCACTCATTTAATTTATCCTACAATGTATACACAGAAGTTTCAGAATAATCATGTTAACACTACATCATTGTTATGATTACTGCGGATGTTTAAGGTTATTTTATAGATATTTTTATCCAGAGTTAAAGTATACGCCACTAGAGATGTACCCAAATTCCAAATTGTTGTTTTGCAGTTCCTGGAAATAATTCTCTATTCAGTTATTTAACACGCAGTTAAATTCATTTCTTTCACTTTTCTTTCAATATTTAGAGTTTACTATTTTCTAAATTTGATTTTGCTTTGTAATTATGTAAAATGTCTTCCTGGTCCTGTAGTGGAGTCTATAAAGCAAAGTGTGTTTAGAGATTTAGTTCCGCCCCATCTCCCTCATCTTGCTTCTTCGCTGCCTTACAGGTGGGCATAACCTTTTTCGTTTATGTTTCTGGTTTATCTTCCCATCATTATTATAAATATATACATATAGACACATACAATTTATATCCTCATCCCTGCTTTCTTAAATTACACATGCTTTTT
>NW_006486559.1:0-633 GCF_000325575.1 Pteropus alecto | reverse complement strand
AGCAAGGATCAGAAAGGTAACCGTGCCTTGAGAATTCAAGGGAGTCTGGACATGTCTTTTCCCTTAAGCCACTGTGTGTACAGCGCTTTCTCCAGGAATGTGCCTGTTCACTTTTGCTACATGTGAACAGGCATTTCTGAGGTGAGCAATGTTCAACAAAGGCAACGTTTTTGGCGGCTTGAGCGTGTTTCACTGAGTTTGCTCCCTTGTGTTCTGTTGGGTATGTAGGCTTCTGGATGAAATGCTGGCCCTAGTCAAGGTAATTTTAGTGTTTTCCCTTTTTGTAGTCAGAATAGGAATATATTCTTGTTAGAAAAGAAAGACCCCTCAGAGTAGAAGAGAACAAGAGAGACAACATTGCGTCTGACTTCTAGTAATCACTCATGTGACGGAGAAGACTTGAGGAGATGACTATGTGGGTGGGTTACAATTTGGAGTGGTATTGAATATTTACTGATAACAATCATTATGTGGTGTCGAGGGTGATCAAAGATACATTTCACGGTGACTTTTAGCCAATGTCGGGATACCTGTGTGTGTCCTGCCTTTCCTACATTTAATTCGGGTGGGACATTTTGGTATGTGGTCTTCAGGATCTTGAGATGATAGGAGTGATACTTTGCTGTCAATGAG
>NW_006486558.1:0-633 GCF_000325575.1 Pteropus alecto | reverse complement strand
GAGTGTGGTCTCCTCTCAGAGGCGGTGAGTGAGAGGGACTTAGAGAGACAAGGACAGTGAGAGGGACAGAGTAAAGAGTACTGAGAGACGGTAAGAGGGACCTCATTTCTCTTGATTGGACTATTGCAGTAGCCTGCTAGCTGGCCTCCTGCTTCCAGTCTCTTATTTCACATTCCTACCAGAGTGATTTCCCCCCTAAACCGTGTTAAAAAATTTTTTTTTGTATACCTAAAAAAATTTGTAATACATTTATGTAGTTCTTGATGAAATGATGTGAAGGAACATGGAGTAAAAAGTCCTGTCCTCTAGCTATTGGTAGAATTGTTAACATTCGTGTGTCCTTCCAGAAATATTCCATGAGTATAACAGTATTAGCAAATCTGTTCTTTTTGGGGGAGATAAGGAGTGCACATAAATGTAGTCTATTATACATTTTGTTGTACATCTTGCCTTTTTACATTGAACAATGTCTGTTGTGGATCATTCTGTATCAAAGGTTGATTTATTCTTCTATCAGTTGTATAATTCCATTTATGGTCATATTACAGTATATTTAACCAGTACCCTCTCAGTGGCTATTTAGGTGATTTACAGACTATATTATTATAATGTTTCAATGAATGATTTATACAA
>NW_006486557.1:0-633 GCF_000325575.1 Pteropus alecto | reverse complement strand
AAGATAAAAGAATAATGAAATAGAAATAAAAGCAACTCTATACTTGATTTGAAATATAAAACATATAAAGGAGACTAGTATTTGTAAATATGGCCAGACAAAAGGGGAAAAATGAACACCTTTATAATGGTAAAAGTATTACTATAGGTATAAAAAGACTTTAAACATCATAAGAAGATATTATGTGCACAAGCTTGAGACATATTTGTTGATGGGTGCAGAAGAGCAAGCATAATTCTGGAGAGAGAACTTTAATATTCTACCCTTGCTGCTCCCCTATATTGTATTTAGAGGATATTTACTGGCCCAATGTCCACAGCACTAGATAACCATATTCCAGGTAACACAGCATGGAGCGGGTTATCAGGCAGATTAAAAGCCTTACTGAGTTGAGAAAATGATGAAAACATGTAGGATTACCAACTCTCCCCAGACACTCACTCTTCTCTTTTTCCACCCAATCCCAGAATGGCAGATTATAGAAATAGTGTAGAATTGACAACTTTAATATGTTTAGTCTTTCATTATGTGAGTATGGTATATCTTTCCATTTATTTAGGTCTTCTTTGATTTCTTTTAAAAAAAATTTTCAATTACCGTTGACATACAATGTTATATCAGTTTCAGGTGTAC
>NW_006486556.1:0-633 GCF_000325575.1 Pteropus alecto | reverse complement strand
CATGATATATATGAGAGAGAAATATATATAGAATAACAGAGATTTAGATATTTAATAAAAAGACTATTAGAAAAATATTAATAAATAATGAAACAATTTTACACGCTTATCGATCATTAGGTAAGTTCAAAAATCATTGTTTTAGATATATATTGTTGAATTACAGATAAATTTTATAAATATAAACATTGATATAGAGATACCTAAAGTGATCAATGATAGAATCATATACATTTAACTATTGGAAGATGATAAATAGATTGATAGATATATAAATGTTGATAGATGAAAAATAAAAACAAAGATAGATATATAAAGAGACTGATATATACGTAAATAGTTACCAAGATGATAGATAGAAGATAGATAGATTGATAGAAAGATAGATAAATATAAAAATAGATACATGTATACATAAAGAGATACATATGTACATATATAGTTAGAAAGATGATATATAGATAAAAAGATAAATGATACATAATAAATAAATGAAGGAATGATGAAATGGATAGATATATGAAGAGATAAATAAATATATAAATAGATACATAGATAGATAGATACATATATAAATATATACATATATAGATAGATAGGTAGAAAGATAGATGGATAGAAAAACAGATAAAT
>NW_006486555.1:0-633 GCF_000325575.1 Pteropus alecto | reverse complement strand
GGTCAACTCTCCACGGACTCAACGCTATGGCTGAGGACAGATCTTTGCCTCCTCTGAGTTATTAAAAACTAAAATCATCGATGGCCCAGAGTTCACTCTGCTGCTCCATAATGGGCTCACCAGCAAATTACAATAGAAATAATCTGGGGCTCGTGAAGCTATTATTAAAATGGGCCATTTGCTGTCACTTGGAGACGTGTCTTTGTTTCTGTTTCGGGTTGACATCTGAGATGATGTCTCTGGAAAACGGTGACCACAGGTGCCATTGAGATGACTAACTGGCCAAGTCGTGTCACTCACTATGTTAAACCCAAAGTCATCGCTGTTGCTCTAAGTTTTACCTCGGAATTCCTTCCGGTGACGGCAAGGGTGATGCACACAAACCGTGGCTGTCATTTGGGTTTCAGGACAGGCGTGTCCCTGCTGGGAGCACGCTAACGGTCCGCAGAGCGCCGCGGGGCCATCTCCCCTCCCGCCAGGGTGGCCGCGCCTGCGTCCGGAAGCTCAGCCAGAGATGCCGAGTCCTTCGCTCTAACGACTAGAAGTTCAATGTCATAAAGCAGCAGGAGGGGCAAGCTGGTGGAGGTCGCCAAAAGTGACATAAAAGTCACAGAGCTGGTGAGCCAGGATCCG
>NW_006486554.1:0-633 GCF_000325575.1 Pteropus alecto | reverse complement strand
TTATTTAAAGCAAAACTCTTGATTTATTCTACCTCTCTCCTATCCATTACTCTCCTGATATTCCCAATCTTGGTACCTGTCACCACCAGCACTCTAGATGCTCAATGCAAAAATTGGGGAGTTATCTGTGACTCCTCTCTTCTCCTAAATGCTCCACCTAATACATGAGCAATTTCTACCGTTGTGTTTCAAAATACATATCAAATCCAAGCTCTTGTCTCTATACTACAACCACTCTCAGAATCTCTCATCTGAGCCATTACAAAAACTTCTAATCTCCTTATTTCTACTCTTGCTCCTTCCCTTCCATTTATTTCCTAGCATCAGAATAATTTTTTAAAGATACATAAGATCTTGTTACTTCCCTGATAAAACATTTTCAGCAGCTTCCTGTTGCAGTTAGAAAACATTCCACATACATTACCATAACCTACAAGGCCCTACTTGATCTGCAGCCTGTCTTCATCTCCAAGCTCATTTGGTACCTCTTTTCCCCTATGTCCTAGGCACAGAGACTTCTATTCTCAACGTATCAAGCACCTTCAGATTCAGAGCCTTTATACTTTTTATTTCCTTTTCCTGGAATGCCCTTTCTCCTGACTCATAATATGGCTGGTTTTTCTATTATTCAGA
>NW_006486553.1:0-632 GCF_000325575.1 Pteropus alecto | reverse complement strand
CATACTGTTGAGTCTATTTCTATAAAATGTTAGGAAATGCAAATTACCAAATAGTGACAGAGCAAATCTGTGGTTGCCAGGAACGGAGGGGGACAGAGAGGAGGAGGGAGGAGGAAGGGATTGTGAAGCGGAACGAGGAGACTTTTGGGGCAATGGGTAAGTCTACTGTCTCGACTGTGCCCGGTGCACACATGTGTTGAAACTTTATATTCAAGTGTACACTTTAAATATGATGTGTCGATCTTATGCAATAAAGCTGTAAAAAATTAATTTAAAAAACTCGGTGGATAAAATGGGATAAACTATTCAAATACAAGGCAGACTAGGAAATATGACTTAGGAAAATATCTGTGTGGCTTCAGGACATAGATGGATTACTTACAAGGTACAAGAAGTATAGGCCATGAGGAAAACAGATAGAAAATATTTTGACTGTATTAAAACTAAGAACTTTGTGTTCATCAAGAAAACACCATAAAAAGGAAAAAGACAAGCTACAGAAGACACACAAATACTGGGAAAAGCTATTCTAACACAAAGGATAGGTGTAGCATCCGGAACATAAAGAATTCCTATAAAATTGGTAAGAAAGAAACGAGTGTTTGACTTCATTAGTCATTCCAGAAACGCAC
>NW_006486552.1:0-631 GCF_000325575.1 Pteropus alecto | reverse complement strand
TGTGTGTGTGTGTGTGTGTGTGTGTATGCGTGCCCCTACACAGACACACAAACACACACAGAGGTATTTTTCAAGAAAAACAAGACAGGTACATTAACCAAATTACGCACAGAACCTAAAGGGTAAAGAAACTTTTTGTTAAAATTCAATACTAATTTGCCTCCCTTTGCCTAAGAGACACTCTGGTAGAGTATGAGAAATTAAGTATGCATATTAACTCATTCAGATCACAAAAACCATTTAGTTCCTCGGTGTTTCCAAGTAGAGAAAATTTCCTGTTATGAAGCATTTGATTATCCAAAACACTCCACTTACCAGGATATCCACACATCTATAGCATGGTGATAATTAAGACTCATAATAATGACACTGAGCAACTAAAACACATAAGAGAGTCTTTGGGATTATCAAGGACTGATTAACAAAATAAAAGGTGTTTAACTCTTAAATGGATTTTATTGAATTTCATCTACTCACAAATTGATACTGCATATGTGATAGTTTTTACTTCATCAGAATGTCTGATTCACTAGAACTAATTTTTACCTTTTCAGATAAGAAAATATTGGCTATGTTCCCCAGTACAATAGGAAATATTTTGGTAGCCACATATTACTCTAAATCCCATAGG
>NW_006486551.1:0-634 GCF_000325575.1 Pteropus alecto | reverse complement strand
AAATGAGTCTCTTGAGAGCTCTCCACAGTAAGCCATCTGCATGCAACTTTCCATTTCACAGGCAGTTTCCAGGGAACCTGATCTAAGACATCTTCATAGACGTCAGGATTTTGTATCAAAGCAGCAGCAAAAAATGTAAATTTTTTCCCAATGAGCTCATATGCTTTATTCCTCTTCATCAATAAGATTATCGAATAATAACTAAGGTCCTTTACTTCTATTTGCATTTTCTTTCTTCCTCATAATAAATTACTAATTTTGGTATGACCTGATATTTTTATGCTATCATGAACATAGGAATCTAAAAACCAACTTGTGAAATTCCATTTAAAAAGCAAATAGTATGGGGTGTTTATAGTCACATGTGCTGCATTTTATTTCTGACAACAAGAATGAATTCTCCATTTACAATTTTACAAGTCTGATGATGGGCCACAGACCAGCGTCTGGTTTCACACATTACAAACCTCTGTTCTCTTCATTTCCCACATCCTTCAAGCTGGGCACCAAAGGTCACACTCATAGCACAATATGACCTCTCTGTACCTTCCAGTCATGACATCAGTGAGTTGGAGGTAAAAATATTCCTTGCAAGCTGTTCCTATGACACGACAGCTACCAATGAATTAAACAT
>NW_006486550.1:0-632 GCF_000325575.1 Pteropus alecto | reverse complement strand
AAAGTTTATTTTTTTCTTCTGATTTTAAAAGAAATGAAAACACTTGCATGGGTCCCTAAAAGGAACTTGAGCCCTGGTTACTGTCCCCGTTCCGGATCAAGAAGCCGGCCATGCTCACTCATCCTCCCTGGCCACCAGGGCCCACAGAGCGGTGTGCTGGCTGTGTCACTGTGTCCTGCAGTCAAGGAGGGACTCTGAAGGCTGAGCACGGACCCAAAAGGCCCTGGTGGCCCCTGAGCCGGCTGCCCGTCTCTCGTCTTAGGACATGTGCCAGGCTCTCTCCTGCCATACGAATCCCCTGGACCAGAGCAGCTGCAGCCGCCTCCTCGTTCCTCTCCTGGACGGGACAGAGTGTGGCCTGGAGAAGGTCAGAGCAGGGAGTGAAGGAGGGTGTGTGCGTGTGTGTGCGTGCATGCTCATGCGTGTTTGCTCAGGGCACCTGCAGCCTGCAGCCTTCATTCCTGGGGTGGGAGACGGGGGCATCAGAGAGCCAGGGCAGATGACCCTGAGCTGTCCTGGGTCACCCGGTCGGGAGAGGTGGGCAGCAAGGTGCCTCATGCTCCATGGATATGATCTCTGGTGTGGAGCGCCTGTGGCTGTGGGGTGCCCTGGGCATGTGGGGTGCCTGTGGG
>NW_006486549.1:0-632 GCF_000325575.1 Pteropus alecto | reverse complement strand
AGAGGTGAGACACCATACATCTGCCTTCCAACTTCAGATCATTCCTTCTTTCAAGGCAAAGCGCAAAGCTTCTCAGTTGTCCAAAGGAGGTTCACTGACCAGGGAAGTCTAAGCAAAGAATGAAATAAATGGGATGACCAGCACAGGAAGAACAACATAGTTACTAAAAATGGTCATTCCCCTTACTCCACCCCAATGAAAAATCTTTCCACTCTGCATCTACCTTAATCCTCTCCTTACTTCAAGATCCAGCTCAAATTGCACAACTAGTATGAAGCTTTCTTGACTCCCCAGAGCTCACAACCACTTCAGCCTCTAAATGCTTACAGCACTGTCTGGATTGGCAACCAATCAGAGACCGACTTGTGAGTTTTCTGCACTGTCTCCTGACATAACTATCAGATTGGTTCCAGGACCACACCCTCCCCCAGTCTCCCATGGATACCAAAATCTACAGATGCTCAAGACCTTATATAAAATGATGTAGAACAGTGCATACAGTCAGCCCTCTGCATCCGCACGATTCTCAACCACGGATCAAAAAGCTGTTTTCAATCCACTTTTTGAATATCATGTTTTATGTTTTTGTATCTCATCATGTCTACAAAACGCCCATCTGTGTCTCCTACTTC
>NW_006486548.1:0-632 GCF_000325575.1 Pteropus alecto | reverse complement strand
GGGGGGAATTCTCTTTACAACACAATTCCTCACTTAACTCTAGGTGAACTGATTCAGCCTGGCTTGGAATTCAGAACAGCTGGGTTGACTTTTCACAGGTGTTTATATTCACTGGAGGCTTTGCCAGGGTGTAGCTTTTGTCTTGGGAGCAGGAAGGTAGAGAAGAAAGAAGGGTGTCTGCTCCTAAATCCTGCTTGAGAGACCTGTAGTGAGGCTGAAGGGCATGAGAGACTGAGGCCCAGACTCAAGCTGGGCTGCTGTGCAGGCCGAGGCGTGTGATGTAGAAAGGAAGTGAGGTGATAGTATTATTCTTTTAATAATCATAGTTAGGTTCTCACACGGTGAAATGGAGAGAATGCAGATCCCCTTGGTTCATTTAAAAGGTAAGAAGTTATAATAGTAGTACTTCCCTCAGGGATTTTTGGGCAGTTGACATTTACCTACAAGCAGTACCTAGACCAACTTTTCCTTAAGCTTATCTGGGGCCCAGATAGAACTTTGAGGCACTTTGAGGCCTTGCCATTGTGGATGGTGGTAGTGGTAGATATGAGCCAGCAATATGGACTTTGATGCTAGTATGATCTCTTTAGTCATAGGGGGCCGAAACAGGAGAAAATTGGGGTTTTGTGTTT
>NW_006486547.1:0-632 GCF_000325575.1 Pteropus alecto | reverse complement strand
GCCATCTTCAGCTCAGCCAGGCTGTCGCTCTGCTACAGTAAATCTTGCTTAACCCCTGAGGCCTTGTGCGTTCCTCCTTCAGTGAACCTAACGCTGTCAGTGCTTACAGTACCTGTCACTTTTACTGTTTCTGCAGACATCTGGATTCTTGGCAGCCCTACCTTAGTTTAGATCTTTTTAACCTGGGCTCCTCTAGATACCAGGGAATTTTAAAGTCCTTGAAATTCTTTGCAGAATTGCCTGTGTATGAGTATATGTGCATTTTGAGGGGACTCAGAGCAAAGGGACTAAACTTAAAAAGCTGAAAACTTCTGCTGAATTTGTCTTGGACGAGGAAAGAATCAAAATGACTTCCTAAAATGAAAAGACGGCACAACACAAACACAGAGGGCTCCTCCACGCCTACTTGCTTCCACAGCCTTAATACTTCCACGTCTTCTCCAATGTAATGGCTGAGTCTTTGGCAAGGTTTTCTGGGTTCAGACTAGCTCTCTGTGACATAATCCAGAGTCTGATGGAGTGGTCTGGAGAATCTCTGTTGAGCGGATGGGAGAATTTGCACTTTCTTCGCTGTCCCTAGAAAGGGCATTTAAAAATTTTTTTTTCTTTTCTTTCTTTTCTTTTCTTTTTTT
>NW_006486546.1:0-632 GCF_000325575.1 Pteropus alecto | reverse complement strand
TCAAGTTGGGTCTGGTTATTCTGGACACAACAAGGGCTTATCTCTTCTAAAGTAGCTTATGTCTTCTAAAGTAGCTGTTAACCAGTTCAAACCACTGTTTTTTTACATAAGCTGTGCTGGTGCTGTGATCTCCCGAGTTTACTGACTGTATTGATAGGAGTGTGTGCAAGAGAGATTTCATTTGTTACACTGGCACACTCACCTCCAAGTAAGTTCATTCTACACAAAGGACGTTTTACTCTCGTGGACTGAATGGGTGAGACAGGTTTCCTAAGTCTTCAGACAAAGCTGTTCAGACTATGAAGTATTTTTCAGACAACAGCTATGAACGGAACTTTCTTTTGAAAAACTGTTAGAAGATTTGCCACAGAGCTCTCTCTCCATATACCACAGCCAGTGTCGCAGGTCCAATTTAAATTATACTTTGGCCTAATTCAGAATTAGATATTAGAATTAGTCATTCTAACCCACTAGCCAATTAAACCCAATCGATCAGGCTACCAGTCGATCAGGCTTGAGTGGGAGTGCCGTTGTTTTTGCAGCAAATGCTGAAGAAACAAGACCGGTCTTGCAGGTATCATCGGATACAGTTGAGCAGGTATAAACAAAACAGGCATCACGAGTCTCAACCT
>NW_006486545.1:0-632 GCF_000325575.1 Pteropus alecto | reverse complement strand
CATTGTAACACTTATATACAAGTAATGAAGAAAATAAATGAAACCCCTGAGACTTTAATATCTCGGGCAGCATAATGGTGTAGTATGTGTAAACACACCTAATTTTCTTAACCTCATTGGGTTTCTTCCCATTGGATTTTCAGTAGGATATCAGCAACCCTGTGCATAACTGATCCTGAAGTACTTAAGGTCTTATATTCCAAATGGTTCTAAAACCTGCATTAGTAAGCCCTGCTTCACAGAGATGATTCCTGGAATCTCTCTTCATTATAATATTTGACCAGCAGGTAACATTCGTTCTTTGCTATTGATTTTTAAATGTCCTTTTCATTTGCGGTAGAAGCTAATAATTGCTTATTTGAAATATATTCTCATTTATGGATTATTCATTTATTGATACCCATTTTGGGTGTTTTAACATTTCTCATTTAACACAGTGACTATGAGAGGGAAATATTATATCATTTTTAAAAATAGGGAAATTGAGTCTCAGAGGGGTTATATAATTTTTCCAAGATTGCCTAGCTATAAAGTGGCAGACCTGGAATTTTTCCCTCAGAGCATTTGGCTCTGAAATTTTATTTTTATTATAGCACTGTATGTTATGCCTTCCATATCATGCTGGCACTCAT
>NW_006486544.1:0-632 GCF_000325575.1 Pteropus alecto | reverse complement strand
ACACACATTATTTTCTATTTCCTCTCAAAGTTGTTCCATGTTAGAGTTTTGACTCTTTAAGGGCAGGTTTGGGGCTTGTTCTGTCTCTCACCTTCTCACCTGGCATACAGAGCCGCTTCGGGTGCACTTGCTCAGAATTTATCTGCGTGGGGCCTCTTGGGAAAATAGGGGTATTTGTTCAACTCTCAGAGGATAGCAGTGTCTCCAACGAGCCTGCATGTAGCCAGAGTGAGCAGGTTGCTTGGCCTTAGCTAAGATTCACCTCTCTTACTGGCCACGATGGTCATGATAAGGAAACTCTGCCTGAGCTATTCAGGGCATTCCCGGGCTTGAGGGCGGAGGCCGGAGGAGGTTATACGTACACTGAAGGGCAGGTTACCCCATCTTCTTCTGCCTTTGCCATCTTGCCAAGACTTACGTCACCACCTGTGTTTCATGACATGCAGTTGCATCACACTGCCCGTGCTGCATTGTGTGTGCGGAGAACCAGGTTAACGGCCTTGTCACCAGGCCTTGGGGCAGGACGTTCACCCAAGTCTCATGGAGTCATGGCTCTCTTAGTTTTCCCCTGGTCCTCTTCCCACGAGGCCCTCAATCAGCTGGTTCAGTCTGGCCAGGGGCCAGAGGCTCTG
>NW_006486543.1:0-632 GCF_000325575.1 Pteropus alecto | reverse complement strand
GACCCTTAGGGTACTGTGAAATAGAGAAAGTTACTTTCCTGAAAAATGTTCAGCTCTTCTTCTAAGCAACACTTTTTTAGAAACGTAGTGCTTCGTTCTCACTAAAATCCTGTGCTCATGACCTCCCTCTCTGCGTTAAGTCACCCCAGAATGTTACCGGCGCTGGCCTCAAGTTTGTGGTTTGAAATCCCCACTTTCTTTCTTGGGGAAACGGAATTTGCCCACGTCTAGACGACACTGTTTCCTGGTCTTCTGATCTACCACCGGCTGTCAGCGGCGGTCCTCTGGCCATGCAGGTTAAGGTGGTTGTCCTCACGCTTTACTGTCACCTGGTGTGCACCGAAGGGGGGGGTCCGCCCACGGGACCAGTAGAGAGTGCAGCTGGGCGCCCTAATGTTCACAGTGACCCCACTAACTGGTGGGTATGTTGCAGCCAGAACACACATCCACAGCAGAAATATTCGATCAACAGCAGAAATCACCCCTATATGTCACTTTACAGCCATTTCCTACACGGCTCCTGTCCAAAGCCTGACAAAGGACAGGGCTGAGGTCGGGGCTGATAGGTTTGGAGACGCCGCTGGTTACGCTTCCCCAAAGCTTTTCCTGTCGGGCCAGCTCACCGGAGAGCA
>NW_006486542.1:0-632 GCF_000325575.1 Pteropus alecto | reverse complement strand
GAAAGGAAGAAGTAAAATTATCTTTGTTCACAGATTATATGATCTTATATGTAGAAAATCCTAAAGATTCCTCCAAAAACCTGTTAGAACTAATCAATGAATTCAACAAAGTAGCAGGATACAAAGTCAACATAAAACAATTAGTTGTGTTTCTACACAACTAACAATGAACAATCTGAAAAAGAAATTAAAACAATTCCATTTAAATATCATCAAAAAGAATAAAATACTTAGGAATTAACCAGGAGGTGAAAGACTTGTACAATGAAAACTTCAAAACAATGATAAAAGGAATGGGAAAAAAATGCAAACACATCCCATGTTCATGGATTGCAATACTTAATATTAAGATATTAATGCTATTCAAAGTGATTTACAGTTCAATCCCCATCACAATATCAGTGATGGGCTTTTCAGATATTGAAAAACTCATCCTGAAATTCATATGGAACTTCGAGGAACTCTAAATAGGCAAAGCAATCTTGAAAGCGAACAACAAAGCTGGAGGATTCACACTTCCTGATTTCAAACTTAGTACAAAGCTACCATAATAAAAACGGTGTGCTACTGGCATAAAGGCATACATATAGACCAATGGAATAGAGAGCCCAGAAATAAACCCTTACATATAT
>NW_006486541.1:0-632 GCF_000325575.1 Pteropus alecto | reverse complement strand
ATTCTAGCCAGAGGGAACTGTATGTGCAAGGGCAGGGAGCTGTGGAAAAGCCTTGCTCATCTCATGGATGGTTAAGCAGTACAGTATGGAGGAGGCTGGGGGTGGAGGGAAAGGGGAAAGGGAGAGGACTATGGTTGAATGGTGGGATGGAGCTAGAATGCAAAACAAATGTTTGATTAACTAGATTGCCTGGGAAGGAACTTAGTTGCCTTTGGTTAAAAATCCCAGAGGTGTTAAGGAAATGAGATCCAGCCTGTTTGTCTGTGATGGTGTACTATTTTTATAAACAGCCTCCTCTGTTTTACTTTCTAATAGTTCTAGTAAGAATGTTGGGAAAGGAGCTCTGAGGAGCAATAGATAGTAATTGAGAATGGGATTTTACGGATATTGGCCTATCTAGACTTATCTAATAAGGTTTTATAGCTGGATGGAATGTAAAGTGTTGTCTATCTTTCTCTAACAGGAAGAAAGTGATGCTGGGAAGGTTAAGTGACTTCATGAAATTGAACAGTTAGTGAAACAATGTGAAGTGGTGAAGTCTTTGACTCAGGCAGACCTGGGTGCTAATCATGTTCTTAATAAGGGTCTGTGTGACTTTGGCAAGTCCTTTAACTCCTCTGTGAAACAAAAAA
>NW_006486540.1:0-632 GCF_000325575.1 Pteropus alecto | reverse complement strand
ATTAAAAGTTTCATGATTCCACAGCTAGAATGAGGATCAAGTAATAATGGAGCAAACTTGTGAACACCCTGAGGAGACGTTCCAGAAGGTTCCCACCACCCACTCTGCTCCCAGTGTTTTTCAATAGTCACACACTTTTCCCTTAGGATCTTAAGATCCCCATGTTCTCACACATGTCCTTTATATATGCCATTCGTCCGCCCTAGGATGTCATTCCCTCCTTTGCCTGGAGAGCCCTTTACCCTTACAGGCTCAAGATATCACTGCCTTTGTGTTACTGATTTATGCAAAATATGCTTATTTGTTCACTTCTCCATTCTGCACTTAAATATTAAGCACCATTTAAGCATTGAGGGCAGAGGCCTGGTCTCACCTTTGGAACAGCTCTAGATCTGAGCTCACCTGTTGCATATAGTATATGCTTAATAAAGGTTTTGTAGTATACTGCTTTCATACGTATGTGGCTAAAACTTTCCCACGCCCTTTGACCCAGTTATCCCCACGGCATGGAATTTATCCAAAAGAAATCATTGAAGAGAAGAAAGGAAATGACACGGATGAAAGTGCTGTGATATATGTATTCAGTAAATATTGGAAGTAAGTGATATATTTATCAACAGATTAATGGTAAG
>NW_006486539.1:0-632 GCF_000325575.1 Pteropus alecto | reverse complement strand
GAGAGAGAGAGAGAGAAGAGAGGTCAAAATAAATTTGTGTGTGTGCTAGCATGAAACCTCCCGGTAGTTGCGTTTTTCCAATTAGAAGAGGCTGTCACAGCTGCTGCCCCACCTCTGTTAACCCCAGCTTGCTGCCCTTTGAGACCCTGTCTTTCGTTATCGTTACTCTACACCAAATAGTCCTTCGGCTCCCATAACACGTACAAGACCAAATTCAAGGCTCCTTCCTGGTACAGCCGATTTCTGTTAAAAAGCCTTGAAGTTTGCAAATACATTTAACTGAACGATGTTCTAAAGCAGTCATAAAGTTATTTACAACAGTTATCAAGAAAGATCATCTCTGCGAACAGAGAAAAGCTGATCTTCCTCCTCCACTCCTGCACAGCCTGAAGTGAACTGATTCATGCTCTCGTCTGAGGCCTGCCCTCCCCAATCATTTTACAAGCAAAGGTTTGGGGATTTTCCACCTTTATCCACATATGATTAGCTGGAGAATGTCCACAAAACTTTTATATCTGTCAAGCATTTTTTCCTCTTTCTTTACTGGGCTATATATAGTGAATGTGGAATATGTAATGCCAGAGAATGTGGCATCAACAAACTTATATTAAAAACAACAACAACAACAACAA
>NW_006486538.1:0-632 GCF_000325575.1 Pteropus alecto | reverse complement strand
TCTCATCATTGGCATTTTGTTTTCAAAGTGTTGTCATCCTCATTTTTCAGTGAGGAGTCCGTGCCTTTGTGTAGCTTAAGTCCGAGCCTTATCTTCTTAAAGGATATTGTGAAGATTAAACACCTTCTATTATTCTTGTTATTTCAACACTACAGACACCTTTATATGTGCACTGCCTCTCTTTGAAAGGCCTCTTCCAACCCCTTCTCAAGACAAACCCCTCTCTTTATTTAGGGTCCAACTTAAATGTCTTTTGCTCAGGAAAGACCTCCTTCATTTTCTAGTTTAGAAACCCTAATGATACTAGCCCGCGACACCAACAGTTTTCCTTGATTCTGCTTATCACAATGGAAATGAATAAGTCATTTGAACGTAGTCATATTCACCCACCAAATATCCTTTGAGCCCTCAATGTGGCCTAGATGTCAAGGGTACCACGCAGTGAGGCAGTCCAGGTCCCTGCCTGTGCCGTTTGTGTCTTAGTAAGTGAGGCAATGAACAAGAAACAAGCATAGATGTGTTACAATGTCAGGTAGTGATAAATACTCTGGAAAAAACGTTAAGCTGGGTAAGGAGATGGAGAAGACCGAAGATAAGTTGGGGATGATAAGAGGGAAGGTCTCGTGGTTGTC
>NW_006486537.1:0-632 GCF_000325575.1 Pteropus alecto | reverse complement strand
CCACCCCAAGGAGGTGAGGCCTCAGTTGGATCTTGAAAACCAGATAGGCCTTAAATGAAGGGCAAGAGGGTAAGACGGCTGGGGGAAGGGGGAAGGAGATGTGCTGTGGGCAAAGAAAAAGGAAAGGAAAAGGTGTATTCTGATGCGACAAGAGAAAACTGGTCTCGCAGCAAGAGCAGGTTGATGTAGGTCACAGTGAAAGGCAACACTGGAGAGCTATTTGGAAGTAAATGTCAGCGGCTCTGAACGCCAAGGTGAAGGCTGTGAACTTGGCCCTGCAGACAGGGGGGAGTATCTGTAGGCTCGTGGGCAGGTGTGGACGTGGACAAAGTGATGAATGGGGACATCACCTGACAACCAGGCCTGGGTAAGACCAAGGGAGGCGAAGCCAGGATGAGGTGCTGGTGGGAAGGTGCTGCATTTTGAGGTGCACCCTGACCCCATGCCCTGTTCTGGCCCTTCCCACATCCCTCCTCCACCGGCCGCCAGCACGCAGCATCCCATGTCCCGCCGGCCCCTCTCAACCCTCTGCAACCCCTCCCCACCCTGCTCTGCCTGCCTATTGGGTCTGTGGACACTGCTTCTCTTATTCAAAAGGAAGGAGCTGCAGAAGGTCCACCCCACGGCCAGGG
>NW_006486536.1:0-632 GCF_000325575.1 Pteropus alecto | reverse complement strand
GTTGTATATTTGAAAGCCGCGAAGAGAGTAAATCTTCAGTGTTCTCATCACGACAGAGAAATGTGACATGGCGGGGGTGCTAACGCTATGGGGGAAATCGTTTTACAGTCTACACGTGTGTCAAACCGACACGTTGTGTACCTTAAACATACGTAGTGGAACTTATGTGTCAAAGAAGCTGGGAAGAGGGAAGTCCTGACCATTTCCCTCCATGTATTCATCACTCTTCTGTGAGATGTATGAGAAAGACGTGCCCGCAGCCCCATGGAACATGACAAGCGAGCCATGCCTGAGGGTGGTGTCTTCTCTTCAAGCCGTCTCTGACCTGAGGCTTTCTGTGGATTTTGTTTTAAGTGTCAGGAAAGAGATGGGACCTGAAGTTCAGGGCGGATGTTTCTGGAGGCGTTTTCTCCACAAAGACCGGCTTTAAAAACTGAAAGGCACCACACGTCACACTGGGAATACTTGTATTTGGGGCCAAATATCTGCAGATGGTGACACGTTACTTTCGTTCAGTTCCCTCGTCTTGGGAGCAGAACTGGATGACATGTCAGCACAGAGAGTCCACTCCCCTCATGTAAGATGGTGTCAAAATCACGTCCATGCCTTCACTCCTGCAGCCTCAGACGTGC
>NW_006486535.1:0-632 GCF_000325575.1 Pteropus alecto | reverse complement strand
GCCCAGCCCTGAGGCCCGGCCCTCGCATGGTCCGCTCCTGAGTCCCGGCCGTCGTGTGGTCCCTGCTCCTGACCCAGGGCCTGGCAGGGCGGTGACGTGGCGCCTCCCACCCAGGAAGGCCACTGGGCATCACTGTGGTGTCCTGGGGTGCCTATGAGCTCACCACCTGCCTGCACCCCTGTGTGTGGAGCTCTGCCTGAGGGTCACTCTCAGGGTGGGGCTGAGAGTGTGACCTGTCAGGGTCACGGGGGACCTAGATTCTGCCTCCAGCCTCCTTCCTGTCCTTTGCCCTGATTCTGAAACTGTCCCCAGCAGCCCAGGCACATCCCGACCTGGCCTGGGGCAGCTTCTCTGCAGGGGCGGGGTGGGGCCGTCCTCCCTTATTGCCTTGAGCTCGGACAGCCCCGCGGCCTGGGGTCCCTGCTGCCCCAGAAACACCCACCAAGGCTGCAGGGCGCACTCTGGCCTAGCTCCAGGCTGGGGGTCTGTTTTGCCACCCCCGCCACGGAGGATTTGGGGCAGAACTTGTCGGAGCCCATGAAGGCTGGGTGGGGCCAGGGGAGGTTGTGCCCCTGCACACCCACAGGGGACTCACAGGCCTGCACTGCCTGTGCAGGGACAAACCGTGGCCA
>NW_006486534.1:0-631 GCF_000325575.1 Pteropus alecto | reverse complement strand
GGGCGCCTGATCGAGTCACCAGCCTCCGGCCGTCATTCCCCTCCCTCACGTGCGATCGAGCCACTCACTGTCCCGTGGGGCCCCGGCTCGTCGAAGGTGACCGAGTGACTCAGGCAGCAAGGGCCTCAGCGCTCTGGCGTGAGTAGTCTGATGTGATCGAGACGCGGTCTTTGGAATTTTTTCTCTGATCCAGGTGTTGTCGTCTGCATCTTGGGGAAAGTGGCTGTGGGTGGACGATGGATGAGTCAGGAGACAGCCGCCATGCACACGGGGCCCGGCTGCTACCCACCGTACCCCCACCCACAGTTCCGCAGACCCTAGGGGCTTCCCTTGTTTGTCCCCTTTGGCAAGGGGAGGTGCAGGCAGCTGGGGAGCCGCACTCGACGTGACTGCTGGACCCGGAGGAGAAGTCGAGTCCAGGGTACCTCGAGGCAGTCCCCGGGGTGGCCTGGGCTTGGGCAGCACCCTTTCCCCGCCCATCGGTGGGAAGCGTTCTTCAAGCATGGCCATGGTGGGGGTGGAACAGACAAGCTTTCCATTTGGTAATCAATCCATCATTCACAGTATCGTCCCCGGCATAGAGTAAGTGCTTAAAGAATATCTGTTGAATGAATGAATGAATGAATGAATG
>NW_006486533.1:0-631 GCF_000325575.1 Pteropus alecto | reverse complement strand
CTCAGGGTGAAAGGATGAAAAAAGATATTCCATGCAAGTAGAAACCAAAAGAAAATGGGGGTAGCTGTACTTACAACAGATAAAATAGACTTTAAGCCAAAAACAAAAGCAAGAGAAAAAGAAGGATACTATATGATGATAAAGGGGGCAATTCATCAAGAAGATATCACAATCATAAATATACACACACCCAACATGGGAGCATTTAAATACGAGAAGCAAATACAAACAGACCTGAAGGAACAAGCAGATAACAATACCCCATGTTCAGCAATGGATAGATCATCCAGAGATAAAACAAAAAGGGGAACAATGGACTCAAACTATACATTAGACCAAATGTACTTAACAGACATTTATTAAAACATTCCATCCAACAACACTAGAGTTCATGGTCTCCTCAAATGCACATGGAACATTCTCCAGGACAGACTATAGAAAAAGACACAAAATAACTCTTAGCAAATTTAAGAAGATTGAAATCATACTATCTTTTCCAGTCTCAATGGTATGAAATTAGAAATGAACAAGAGGAAAGCTGGACAATCTACAAATATGTGGAAATTAAACAACACACCTCTGAACAATCAATGGGTCACAGGAGAAATCAAAAGTAAAATAAAAAAAAAAA
>NW_006486532.1:0-631 GCF_000325575.1 Pteropus alecto | reverse complement strand
TTTTTAAATTTCTGAGGAACTTCCATACTGTTTTCTGTAATGGCTACGCCAATTTACCATCAGCAGTGCGTAAGACTTCCCTTTTATTCACATTCTTGCCAACACTTGGTATTTCTTTCCTTTTTGTTAATAGCCATCCTAGCAGGTGTGAGGTGGTTTCTATTTACATTTCCCTGATGATTAGTGATTTTGAGCTCCTTTCATATACCTCTTGGCCATTCGTATGTGTTCTTTGGAAAAAGATGTCTATTTAGATCTTTAATCTATTTTTTAATCAGGTTGTTCATTTTTTACTATTGGATGAGGCCTCCCCAGTGGTCCATGGATAATGAGTTAATGAAGTTTGCAATGCAGTAGGATCTGAATCCCTTGAAAGCCCTCTAAGGGTCCTACCTGCTGCTCTATAAGCCTCTTCTCATCCCTCAGTCACGCAGTTCATGACTCAGTACTCTAGATGGGTTAGAGAGAAATGAGCCTCTTTGGCAGACTCCAGCACAGCTCAGGAAGCTGGCCACTCATTCATACGTTCTCACTCGCCACCTCATCCCCCGGCCCCCATAGCCCCAGGAGAAATCATGGGTCAAGATGGCCTCTTTTGAGAAAGGACACAAATAAACAAAATCAGGGATGA
>NW_006486531.1:0-632 GCF_000325575.1 Pteropus alecto | reverse complement strand
AAAAAATGGATGTTCTGTCCTCTGTGGACATGAAGAGGTAGGATACTAATCACGTAACTACTTGAAGTTTTATGATATTAACTTTATAAGGAAAAATGCTCTGATTTTAATTTCTATTGAATATTAATGGTTGAAAACTGAGGTAAAGAAAAAATGACACATTAAATAAACTGATTCAATTTGAAATGTTATTGTGATATAGTTTATCTTCTTTTTGTAAGTTTTTAATACTTAGCTACAACTGAGGCCATAGGATTCAAACGTGGATTCAACCCGATGTGTCAGACAGACACGAGAATGTCACAGGCACAAATCACCACACCCTGGTTCATCGCGCTTAAAAAGAAATAGCAGCTCTTGTCCTCATGGCCTGAGGTGACCTCTGAAGATGGTTTGCTATTCACTTGTCAAGAAAATGCCACACGATCATGCCAATTATGAAGTTCAAATCTTCGTGTTCACTTTAAGAACGCCCGTGAAACTGCCCAGGCCATCGAGGGGACACATATCCAAAAAGCCACCAAGTACCTGAAAGATGTCACCTTACGAAGCAACGTGTGCCAGTCTGTCATTACGAAGGTGGAGCGGGTAAGGGTGCCCAGGCCGACCAGTGGAGCTGGACATGGGGACGG
>NW_006486530.1:0-631 GCF_000325575.1 Pteropus alecto | reverse complement strand
CTGTATAAAAGAATGAAAAAGATCCCCAACGCTGATATGGAATAATTTTGAGGTTACGTTAAGTGAAAAAGGCAAGCAGTAAAATCGTATAGATGGAATATTGAATTTTGTGTAACAAAGGTAGGGATGTTTTATATATTTTGAAAAACTGGCATCTCAGATTACTGAGAAAAGATGAGCTTTTTATTAAATGATATGAGGAAACTGGCTAGCTGTGTGTTTTTCCTCATGTTTGCAAATAGAAACGTGGGAAGGAAAAACTAGAAGGTGGGTAGGAATGGGGTGAAAGGAATATGGATGAGAGTGAGCCTGCTCTGAGTATTCATATATATGAATAAATACCACAAAATATTTACATGCTTAAAATGTAAATTTAATTAAAAGATTAGTACTCTCTAAAATCAAATATAACTGTAAGTAAATGAATCTAACTATATAATTAATTAGTATAACTCTACAGAAAATAATTAATTTTAATAAATTTGGAGCCTATATTCTTAGTGAGAAATATTCTAAGAAATAAAGAGAACTGCAAAGAAATGTTGAATTTTCTCTAGTAGACTTGTTATTAGTGGCACTAGTGTTTTTATTCAGAAATTATTTTTTGTAGGCTGTAAAAAAAAGTAAATAT
>NW_006486529.1:0-631 GCF_000325575.1 Pteropus alecto | reverse complement strand
CTCTGGTAACCACTAGTATATTGTCCATGCCCATGCTCAGCTTTAATTTTAACAAAGACTACCATCCTAATAGGTAACATTTACTGAAAATATACTATAGACTAGGTTAACCTTTTAAATGCTTATACGTGTATCTAATTTATCACGAATAATGCTTTTATACATTATCATATTCAAACTTCCTGACCACACAATGAGATATGTTATACTTGCTTTGAAAGGGTAAGCAATTTCCCAGGGTCACACAGCTTACAAGTGGCAAAGTCAAGATTTGAACTTGCTTCAGTCTAACACCAGAGCCGATGCTGTCTACCACTTTGCTACACTACCTTTTATTGTCAGAAGGTAGTGTGTGTGCTTACTGTTAGGTACATAGGAAGCAGGTGAACTGGCTATCAACAATTGACTTTCACTGGAGAGATATTATCTACAGTAACCGCAGCCTATGTCATCGTAGCATGTAACCAGTTACTTAAAAGGAAATAGACAAGAATGAAAAATAGCACCCAGTTGTAGCTTATTATTTTCTTATAGAATTTAATTGGTTATGGTGTACCTTTTGTACATATATCTGCTCCAGTAACAACTTTTACTGACCTAGCTTTTTGGTAGCCATCAACAATAATCCATG
>NW_006486528.1:0-631 GCF_000325575.1 Pteropus alecto | reverse complement strand
AGTGCCTTGGCTGACTGAGGAGGGGCAAGAGCCTCTCTTGCAGCTGGCCGGATGGCCCTGTCTGCCCAGGAGCTTGCCTTCTTCATGGCTCTGTCCTCGCTTTCCTCTCCTGTCAACCTGGAACTGGCCAGGCCCAGGGCAGCTCTGGGATGGCGGGAGCGAGTGGACCTGGACTCAGCCCCTTTAGAGTCCTAGATTGGCACAGGAGACTTGCCCTATCAATCAAGGCCTTCGGAGGGAAGATGGCCTGTCAATCAACCCCAGCTATCGTCTATGCTGCTGATGCTGTGACCAGGACTTTCCACTCTTTTGCCGGGTCCTCCCACCACTCTGGAACCTGATTCTGCTTTCTGATCACCTCCATGCCTCTGGCCTTTTCCTCTAAGGCCCCGCCAACACTTTCCCATTCCTCGGAAGCCCTGCCCCCTGCAAACACCCCCTGTCACTTCTCTGCCTGGTTTCCTGACAGCCTGGCAGCCAATTCTTCCTCCTGCACCATGAACACCCTGCCAACTCCTTCCCCACCACTGCCCCCACCACTCCCGCAGGTGGTCCACAGGCCAACCCATGTCTGTCCGTTCCAGGCTTTTCCGCTCCTCCCCCAACCTCACCTCGGTATTTCCTTCAGTAC
>NW_006486527.1:0-631 GCF_000325575.1 Pteropus alecto | reverse complement strand
CTCATTTTTCAGAGGAGAAAATTGAATCTCTTAGGGGTTAGATAACTTGCCCCAGAGTCAAGATGCTAGTAAGTGGTAGAAATTAACCTTGGATCATCCAAATTCAGATCCTAAGTTCTGTCCACTCTGCCTGGCTCCTTTTTAAGCAATATCATTCTGTTATTGGCTTAGGCTGGACTATAGCTCCAAGAGGTTCAGTCATCACTTACAATCTGTTCAGTATCCACACCTATCTTGGAATCCTGATTTTCCTTTTGGGGAGAATTCCCCATTGCGAGGAAGGGGAAAAGTAGCATCTGTCTCCAACGGCCACCATTACTACAAAAGCCTAATGAGGCCAAATTCTTCCCCAGCATCTCCTCCTACCGGGACAGTGGACAGGCATGTGTGAAACATAGCCTCAGCCAATCAGATATTCATTCCTGGGGCTGAGTCTAGAGCGAGTGGTGAGGGCGCCCTTGCAGGTAAAAGTCACTCTCAGTAGAGGACCCTGGGTCAGCATTCCCTTGGCTGGGGTTCCTGTGGATCTCTTGGCTCTGTCTTTTGCCCAAGATTCTTGTTCGTTCTGTGAGCCCTCACTGTCTTCCAGTGAGTCCTTTCTTGCGTAAGATGGCCAGAGATGGTCCTGGTT
>NW_006486526.1:0-631 GCF_000325575.1 Pteropus alecto | reverse complement strand
TTCTCTTCTTGTCAGTGGGTCTCTTCCTTCAGCTACGCAGCACTTACTCGCCCACCTGATCTACCTGCGAAGTGTCCATAAGCCTGTTCTGTGTGGGTCAAAAATGAACTTCCCCTCATCCGATCCTTTTATAGCTACTATTGGTTGCTTACTCTGCCGACATCAGAGACCAAAGCTGACCATCATTCCTTGGGGCGGTCTGGAAGACCGGCCAGATGCCTTTGACAAGTTGTTTACTTTGGACTTGGCTACGAGATGCTGACGCTAAGATTTCCACCAACAGGGGGAGCCAGAAGGAGACTAAGGTAAGCGGACAGAAAAGGAACTTGCTCCGTCTGATTGCTTCCCATAACTGCCAGCATCATCCTTGCCATGCTCTTTTGTTCTAGAAGCAGTAATTAGTTCCCAGTCCCTGATTTCTTTGGCATTCTTTAGGACCAGACTGGTCACAGACCATCAAATGTACCACTGACAGCCAAGGTGTCCCCTTCTCACAGGTCTGAGCCCTGGCTTTGAGCCCTGGCTTCTTAGGACACCCCCTTTGATATCTTGCCAACAATAGCCAGGTGACAACCATTCCTTAGGCCCCGACTTCACGCTTCTCACTTATGATGTTCTCAGCTTCTTCTCA
>NW_006486525.1:0-631 GCF_000325575.1 Pteropus alecto | reverse complement strand
TCAGGGCACAGCACAAATGACCTGCTTTGGTTTCACTACACGCACCAGGCGGCATAGATAAAAAATCTAGAAGTAGCTAAGAACAAAGAAGAAGAGAAGTAACTGCTAGTATCAGCCGTGTGGCAGGAATGACCCTGCTTTTCTGTGTCCTTCTCTAAGCTACTTCTGTGCTCACAGTTGGCCCTATTCCTTGCCATTGGACATGTGTGCCTACTGTTGGTTTCCCAAAATTTGCATACCACCAGCTCTTGCCATCACTGCTGCCTGCCTCGGTCCCTCACCACTGGACCTGTTGATGCTGTTGAATACCCTAACAGCCCTTACAACCACCATAAACCCTCCACAGCTCTTGCTGCCAAAGATCATATAGTTGGTGATACTGTGGACCCAGCTACTGGACCAACATTACCACCCAGACCTGGAGCCATCACACACTGGCACCCAGCACCACTAGACTGAGGGCCATGGCACACTCCAGTGTGCTCTGATCCACAAGTAAAGGTTTTTCCTTACTGAAGGTAGTTGATAAAGTCTACAAGAGGTAACTGCTTCTTTAAATGCACAGATACCATTGCAAGACTACAGTAATCACAAAGAATCAAGGAAACATGATACCACCAAAGGAACACAA
>NW_006486524.1:0-631 GCF_000325575.1 Pteropus alecto | reverse complement strand
TCCGGGAGCTGCGGACACGAATAGTTGGTGCCGAAGCTCTGGAGAGCGCTCGGAGGACAACCCCGTTACACGCAGGGTCACGGTTCATACGAAGACGTGCAGGTGGCTTCTATGCTCCTCACTGTCCTTTGCTGGGTCTGGAAGACCCTTCGGGGAAGCAGCTCTGCCCGCGTTCCATATGGTAGAGCGCGCATGGACACACCCACCACAACCAAATGAAGTCCCAAGCCAAGACGCGGGAAATCCCGCCCACACTACAATAGGATACGCCCCATTCTGCTTTCCGTCATTGGCCCAGCGCCCGCCTGGGATGTGTGACGCCTTACCTTCTGGGTAATGTAGTTTCTGACAATCCTGTAGAAGCCAGGAGCGTACTTATTTTCCGTGAACCCGAGTCCTAAGGTTCCTAAGAGAGGGCGTAGCATCGCTTTGTCTTAAAGGAGACGCACACAGATATCTGGACCACTTTGGGCAATGTCTTGACCATAAAGGCCTTGAACGCATGATGCATGCCTTGACCTTCTTCCCTGTGTACTACTGCGTGAGCGCTTCACCTCTTTGAGCTAGGATTTGCGGTGAAGAAATGAAGATAATTCTTCACTATAGTAATTTTAAATGTTCTCCGAATCAG
>NW_006486523.1:0-631 GCF_000325575.1 Pteropus alecto | reverse complement strand
TGATCCTCATTATCAAGGGAAATTAGTTTACTGCTACCCAATGAAGGTAAGAAAAACCATATCCAGAGCCCAGAAGACTCAGTGGGTTAGTTCTTAGCACTCTCATACCTAATAATAATGGTTAGTGGAAAAGTTGAACAACCCAGCAAGTACAGCATCATTAGTGGCTCTGATCCTAGGGAAATAAAGGGTCGACTCATCCAATCAGTTAATAAAATTCCAGCCATTTGAGGTGCCGAGGGTAGGGAGAAGGTGGAATGGTGATGGAAGAAGGATTTTTGATTTTCATCGCATCACCAGCAACTGAGGGGTGGACTGTAGCATCTCTTCTCTAATTGATTATAATTTTCTTTTTCTGCTTGCTTTTCTGCTACCTCATGTGAAGGGTATGTTACAATTTAGGTTCTGAGTGAGAGTGACTGAATCGACATCTCCTTACCATGACATGGCAGTTTATGGGACTTTATGTCTCAATAATGTAGGGGATGAGAGTTTCTTCATTGGAATAAAGGGCAAGATGGATGTTGAATGGATGCAAGAGGAGTGGGCCGCGCAGGTTGCTCTCCATATCCCTCACTACCCTTCCTCCCTATCCATTTGCTGTCCTTCTCTAGGCCCAGGAAGGCTGAGC
>NW_006486522.1:0-631 GCF_000325575.1 Pteropus alecto | reverse complement strand
TTTTTCAAAACATAGACTGCCCAGATGTACCACCCAAAGCAATGCCTATCAGAAAGATGTCCCCTTACTACTGACTTTTGAGACCACCCGTGATTGGGCTCTAATGCAGCTTCCATCTATTTTAGCTTGCACACACATACCAAAAATATTCACCTGTGAATCAGGGTCAGGCTTTCCTCTCTTCTGTCAGTTAGTTGTAATGGATACCTCATATAGCCATAAGTGTGAATTAAGGGAGAGGTACTAGCGCAACAGTGGATAAGCACAAGCAAGATATAGGCTCCTTGTTTGTGCAGCTTGCTTGGGCTATTTGGTCTTGCTCATGCTCAATCTTTGATGCACGACTTCCATCTTAAAATGGATTGCTGCCTGCCTGACCTTACAACCTGACTGGTCTGTCAGACCCAATTCATGATGAGTGATTCCGGCCTCACGGTCACTTGATGACCCAAGTTCAGGAGCTGTCTCTATCAAGATCAAGTAACATGCCAGGAATTATATTTCAAAAACTACATAATTCTCTGCTGCAGCGCATGGCCTTGCTTCAGTATTTCAAGGGTCTATGATGTGATTGTTCTATTGACATTTGCATCTTTTCCTACTATATCCACCTCAGTACACTAGGCTCTCC
>NW_006486521.1:0-631 GCF_000325575.1 Pteropus alecto | reverse complement strand
CAGGTGAAGAAACCGAGGCCCCGAGAAAACGTGAGGTGACAAGGGGGGAAGATTCAGAACATTTGGGTCAGGCTCTGAATCCTAACATCTGAGAAACAGACTTGAGTCTGCTCTCCTGCAGGCGGTTTAGGCCCGAGGCTGCGGAGCCAGGCTGTGGTCTTCGTGACTTCGAGGGCACGCAGAGAATGGGAGTGT
The DNA here is from genome assembly GCF_000325575.1 of Pteropus alecto. NCBI lineage: Eukaryota > Metazoa > Chordata > Mammalia > Chiroptera > Pteropodidae > Pteropus > Pteropus alecto. The sequence continues at coordinate 436 of NW_006486521.1, read as the reverse complement.
CTTGGAAACAAAATCTTGACCCAGAAGAGCTGGGGATACTCTGTGAGGCTTCTAGAGTTCTCCGAGTGAGATCCCCAGAGTTCTTGGCCGCACCCCGGCCCGACTGAAGCCCTGTAAGGGTGGGACCTGGGAACCTGCATTTCCAGTAAGGCGCCGGCAGCTAGAAGGAGAGCGTGCTCACGTGTGTCCCTTAGCTCCTGCCTCTTCAGTAGAGCCAGAGTCCCCACCAGGACCCACAGGCCCTGTGCCCCTCGCTCTTCCCAGCTCTTCCTCCCTGCCTTCACTCCTCCCAGTGACCTCCGGCCACCCTGACCTCTGCCCTTTCCGCCTGACCCGCTGGCTTGGCCCCACCCCTATCCCCCTGAGGTCCCTTCAGCTTACTATGCTTCCCCAGCTGCCCCATCCCAGAGCCACCTCAGAGCCACCAGAACGGGAA
>NW_006486520.1:0-631 GCF_000325575.1 Pteropus alecto | reverse complement strand
TATGCAGGTTTCTGGAGGCCTAAGCTTAAAACTGGCACACTGTCACTTCTGCTACCTTCTTCTATTGGTCAAAGTAAGTCATAAGGCCAGCCTAGATTCAAGGAGTGAGAAAACAGACTCCACCTCTTGATGCAGGAAGTTGCAAGGTCACGTTGCAAGGGTACAGACAGGAAGACTGGAAGGGGGACATTTCTGTAATCACTCAACCGCACTTGCTTTTCAGGGGTCATTGCTGGGGACTCTGTTAAGCCCTCCTCTGGATCCTTCACCAGAGCCAAAGCCACACTTTGTGGGAGATTTCCAACTCTGCACACCTGGCGCCTGGCTCTATGTGGGCAGCAGGGCATCTTACCTGACCCCTGACCCTCATAATCCACTCCTTCCCTGGGCTGAATGGCCTGGGTTACCACACTCTGACTCCGAGTGGCATCTCCATTGGCTTCTAGTGACTTGCATCTTGCAGACTTTTCCCCAGACAATGGGCTAGGCCATATTCTTTTACTGGGAAATTGAAATTGGGACCCAGAAGTCTCGGAGCAGTCAGTGGTGGGTGGAAGCTGAGAGATCATGATGTAGGACCAAGGCTGGGGAAGAAAGCAGAGAGACTGTCAGAGAAAAGCAGAGAAGAGAG
>NW_006486519.1:0-631 GCF_000325575.1 Pteropus alecto | reverse complement strand
TGTTTGCATGCATGCATATATATGTGTGTGTGTATGTGTTTGATTTTACAATTCATTCTGGCAGCACTCATCTCTCAGATGACTGCGGCAAAAAGATGCAGGTAAGGTAAACTTTTTGAAACATCACATGTCTGAAAATGTCTTCATTTCACTTCCATCCTCAACTAACAAATAGAATGGTTATGCATAGATATTCAGGTTGGAAATCATTATCTCTCAGAATCTCTAAGGCATTCATTCACTGTCTCCTAGCTTCCAATGTTGCTGTTGAAAAATCCCAAAGCCATTATAATTTCTGATCCTTTATGCCTGACCTATTTTTTACGTTTTTGGAAGTTCATAGATTCTCCTCTTTGTTTCAAGTGTTCTGAAATTTCACAACTGATGTGCTTTACTGTGAGCTTATTTTTATTTCTTGTTCTGGGCAATCAGGGGAAACTTGCAATTGGGAAACCCTAGTTCTTCAGTTCTGGGAAGTATTTTTTATTATTCCTTTTATTTTCTTCTCCATGACTAGTTTCTAATTTTTTTTTTTCTAATTTTCTAGCTTGTTGTCCTTTTGATCTACTATAAGGAAAATTTCTTTTATTTTATCTTTAAATACCTCTAATTTTTAATTTCTGTGATCAGA
>NW_006486518.1:0-631 GCF_000325575.1 Pteropus alecto | reverse complement strand
ACTATGGGGGCCATTTGGCCTTCTGGTTTTGGTGAATCCTGCTTTGTCAATAAGGCTCCCTGCCATATTCCACCGTTTCCATGAGAGGGGCGTTCTGTGCTATATTTGTCCTATGGGTCATTTTGTAATCATACTTGTCCTGGCTATGTGTACTGTAGCTCCTGTCACTGTCTGCTGTGAAGTTCAATTTCATCAATAAAAAGAATGTCTCAAATTGGATGGAACAAAATGGCTGCGTTGTTATGGTTTGTGGCATGGATTCTGGTACTCCATTTTGTGTTCTGCATGTGGAATTCTGTCTCATTTCCCAGTTCTCGATGTGTCAGTTGACTCTGCAGTTAGGTGGAAGCCCCCAGAGTTCCACAAGTGACTTCATAGAGGAGCTACTTTGGACTTGATCAGCTACCAAGATGTTTTACTCCAGACAGAAGTTGAAAACCAATAAGCCTGTGTCAGATATGGCCAGCGAGATTAGCTGGGGAGAGCAAACTGGGCTAGGGTGAGTGAGGTTTTGGGGATAAAATCATCTCTAAAAGACTAGACACCTGGACTCTAGCATTCATTTTGTCTGAGATCAGAGACTGAACAGGAGAGCCTCTCATCCATTTCCAGGATAGCTTACCTGCGTTTT
>NW_006486517.1:0-631 GCF_000325575.1 Pteropus alecto | reverse complement strand
GACCAATAGGAGCTGTGGCATTTGGTAAAGGAATACATCATCACTGACCCACAATCCAGCAGGGAGAAAACCACGAAATGTTTGTTGATTGAACCAGTGAGTACATGAATGAATGAGTCTGACCAACTTATTCATCCTGTGGCAGATCTCATCTTCTAAATGACTGCTTCGATTCTCCCATCCCACACACTCTTCTTACAATGAGAATTCAACACTCCTCGAATCTGAGCACAGTTGTGATTACAGCAGAAGTGACACTGTGTGACATCTGTTAGATTATAAAAAATGATTTGGCTTCCACCTGGCTCTCTTTGGAGTGCTCACTCTTGGAAACCAGCCACCATGTCATGAGGAAGCCCAAGCAGCCACAGGGAGAGGCCACATCCAGGTGTTCCAGTAACTGCTATGCTGAGGTCCCAGCCCATAGTCAGCGTCATTTGTCACCCTGTGAGTGAGTGAGCCTTCAGCCTTTGAGGCTTCCAGCCTGAGGTCCCAGACACCATGGGGCGGAGACAAGTTGTCCCTACTGTGTACTTTCTGAATTCCTGACCCATGGAATTGATAAGCATAATAAAATGATGGGTTTTTAAGCCACAGTGTTTCAAGCAGTTAGTTACAAAATTTTTTTTTT
>NW_006486516.1:0-630 GCF_000325575.1 Pteropus alecto | reverse complement strand
AGCAATGAAGACCACATCAGAACCCACAATAATGGAAGAACTAAGCAGACTATAGAGACTACTGGGCATGGGGTCAGCGCATGCCGACTTGGCCACAGCTATGTGCTCACAGTAGGAATGGAGAATCACATTGGGGCCACAGAAAGGTAGATGACTCACCAACCAACTTAATGGAGTCATGGTTATGACAGCTCTGATAGTGATGGTCACAGTCATTCCCAGCATCACTTGAGGTGTGAGAATTCTCTTGTAGTGTAGGGGCTTACAGATAGCTACATAGCGGTCAAAAGCCATGGCCAGCAGCAGCCCTGTCTCCACAGCTGTGGTTGCATGGACAAAATACATCTGAGTGAAACAAGCATTAAAGCTGATAGAGCCGTCTCCTGAGGTAAAGATGTTCACCATCTTGGGCACTACGGAGGAGGCCATAACAATGTCCACGATAGCCAGAACACACAGGAAATAGTACATGGGCTCTTGTAGAGCGTAATCCATCCAGATTACAGTCACTATGAGGGTGTTTCCTAACAGGGCTATGGTATACATGGTACTCAGTGTGATAGCCAGCCAAAGATGTGAAGATGGCAAACCTGGGATGCCCACAAGGTAGAAGGTGGCAGGGGTTTCCAT
>NW_006486515.1:0-631 GCF_000325575.1 Pteropus alecto | reverse complement strand
AAAAACTATAATGCAACTTAGTGAATTTCATTTTTTTCCTTAGCTCTATTATGTAGTAACTCGTCCAATAAATATTTGGTAGGCATTTTACTTTGTAAGTTTTGTTTCCCTTTTATTTATTTTTTAACTTTGATATAATTGGCTTTGTATTTATTTGTGGTGACTTTTAACAATTCTGAAGAAGATAGATCATAGTGATTAGAACAGGCATCTAAAGTCTGAAGAGAAGATATTGCAAGATTTAAAAAATCTAACTCCTAAGGAGTAACTGAGCAATACGGTTGATATATTCTATGATAATTGTATAATTAGACACATCATGGATTATACTGGCCTTTGTCTTGACTTGGGAACCTGACCACGAGGTTAAATCTCTCTGAAGACGGATTGCTCAGGTTTAGAGTGTGACTCTGCCTCTTACTAGCTGAGTGGACTTAGGTGACTTACTTAACGTCTCCATACCTGAGGCTCCTCATTGAGAGAACGTAAGAGTACCTGCCTCATATGGTTATTTTGAAGAATGGATGAGATAATACTGTAGAGTGTTGAGCATAATGCCACATGCAAGTTAAGCCAACAGTAAGTGGTAGTTCTGTTGTCATCATCAGGAAACACATTGAGTTTTAAAAAA
>NW_006486514.1:0-631 GCF_000325575.1 Pteropus alecto | reverse complement strand
TTTTTTTTTCAGTGCAAACACATTTTATTCAAGGCAGTCTTGGCTGCAAAACTCCTTTCTAACATACAGTAAATCCCACTTGCACTTCTTAATTCATTTACCCTAATGCAATAGTCACATTCAGTCACTCAGAGAAAGATACCTGCAGAATTATGATCCCTTTAAACTTAACGTTGAAATTTAATTCTCTGCTAGAAAGTCATATCTATGTCAACTACTCTAAGGACCTTAATTTGTTGCTGTCAATACTTACAGGAAGGTGACCCTAGGGCAGCACTAGTGCTAACCCATCATATGTGCACAACACCACACACTGTTTTGCCCTTCCAATGTGGAAACCACGGCGGTGTATCGGTGTCTGGGTGGGGACTGGGAAGGAGGCAGGGAGGGCACTGGAGGACAGGAAGGCGAGGGCTGAGTGCGTACTTTGTGCTGAATTTCCTGTAACTTCAGAGGACTGATAATGGAGATCTCAGATCTCAGATTTGGTACCTCTTTTTGGTGGGAGCAAGGGAACTGGGGCGCCCAGGTCAGCCTTTGGATAGGGAGGTAGGCAGCTGTATGTGGACCCACCGAGCTTCTAGCCTCATACTGGCTTCACGTGGGAAACAGCCTCTTCCCTCGTTGGCGG
>NW_006486513.1:0-630 GCF_000325575.1 Pteropus alecto | reverse complement strand
ATTAGCTTAATTGTGGTTATGGTTTTAGGCATGTATCATATGTCAAAATTTATCAAATTGTACACTTTAAATAGATGCAGTTTATCAAATATCACCTGCTCCATAAAGCTGAGAAAGAAAGTGGTATTCTGAGTATATGGCTCTCGAGGTTTGTGAAACACATTTTAGATAATTTTATAAACTTAGGTAATTTATAATAATTTGATAATTCATAACTATATCTATTACTGATCATTTCAAATACAAGAGAATTTATTGCAAATTTTCTTTCCTTTCCTCTCTCCTTTTTCACCTTGGATTAAGCCCTGTTTGACACACACGATAAAAATTCAGAATAACTTCTGGTGGTTGAGAGAAGTTTTATTATTAGTGATCCCTGCTGCAGTTGTTTATGACAAGCTTGAGTTACACAGAAGTGTTTCTGACACTTTCTAAATCGAAAGACAACACAAAGTCTCATTTCTCCGATATACAACAGCCCAGGATCACATATATGTCATAATAAATATGAGATAAACTGAACTATTAAAAGGAAACTATCAGACTTGGAAAATAACCCCCAATATTTCCTGTCCATAAGAAATGCATTTGCAGCAGTCATTTAGAAAGACTGAAAGTTTAAAAAAAAAA
>NW_006486512.1:0-631 GCF_000325575.1 Pteropus alecto | reverse complement strand
AGGTTAAGTAACTTGTCCAAGGTCAGACAGCTGGTCATTGGCAGAGAAGGGTTGAAACCAAGGCCAGCTGATTCCTGGGCCTGGGCTCTTAATCGGTGCTCGAACGAAGAATAGAAGGCAATCCTTAGGGCAGTAAATTACAGGCTCTGGGAACAGAGATGCTCAAGGAAGCCTTGCAATGGCAGAACAGAGGCTGTGGCCCACTGGGCAGCTCTGTTCCACTTGATACTAGCCCCTGGGTGACAGGAGTATCACCCTCACTTACCTCCTCCTGCAAGGAGCTGTATGGGGCTCTCCAAGCCCTTCTGTGGCCTCATTCTCTCCTTGGCGTTCCATGGAGAGGGCTCAGTGCCAGTGACTAATGGGTGACCAGACCCCTGGGGCTTGTCCAGGCAGCGGACATGCTAAATGCCCTTGAACTCTCCCTTCCTTGCAAATGTCTCTAAGGAGAGAGGCAATGAGAGAAGCCTGCCACACAGCTGACCAGGGACTCTCCTGATCTCAGAAGGCTGCTTCTGGGACATCTGACCGTTGGTTCTGGGGCCAGGGGATTTAGCCCACATGTAGGAAAGAACTAGGAACCAGATCTGTGAGACCTGAGATTACCACATTAATATGCTATTTTTAAAAA
>NW_006486511.1:0-630 GCF_000325575.1 Pteropus alecto | reverse complement strand
GTGTATTCTCCATCTCATTTATTCAATTCTTCATTTTGGAATTTGGTTCTTTATTATGGTTTAGTCTTTCGTAAAGAGTTTATTTGGTCATGTATTTTTTTCCTAATATTATTGAACTGTCTTTCTGAGTTTTCTTATAGCTCATTGAGTTTCTTCAATACAGCTATTTGGAGTTATCAGCTGGACTGCCGTTTTATAGCTTTGATCCAGTTGTTTGGAGAATGATTGATATCTTTTGGAGGTGGCATATTTCCTTGATTTTTTAAGTTTCTTGTATTTTTGTGTTGCTATTTTCACATTAGAAGTATCTTTGCTGGTTATCTTGACACGCGGTACTGCGACTTGGTGTTTTTTAGGTTTGTTACAGGTAGGCCTACTTCACTCTTCTTGCGCCCTCTTGTGGCGGAACTTTTAAGCTTTTGTGAGTTCTCGTTCTCCAAACTGACTATGCCGGCTGCTGGAAACTCCACTTTTGTTTTCCAGAAGGTGGCGCTGTAGCTCCAGTTCGTGGTGTCTTTCTTGCAAAAAGACCCTAGTTTTTATGAAACTCCATTTCATGTGAACACTCCAATTACCTGACCTCCTACCGCGGCCGTGCCCATGAGTGTGCACAAGGAGCTGGCTGCAGAG
>NW_006486510.1:0-630 GCF_000325575.1 Pteropus alecto | reverse complement strand
ACTACCATCATCATCATCACTACAGTTTAAACTGGTCTCTCCACATACAGACCCTTCCTTCATCCACACATCCTCCACATCATGCCAAATAAGGAAAGGTTGAGGTAGGATGAGGGGGAAAGACAGAAAGAGTAATGGAAACAGCCATTGTGCATATTATTTGGTAATCTTTAAAATGTGATTTTATATTTTTTAATTCCAAAAAGACCATGTCAAATTTCTGTCTGAATGCACCACTTCATAAGTGTGTTTAATGCATATTGAGTGCATGCTAAATGAATTAGTAAGTCCCCATTTGCTAAATAAATGCTGTCCAAAGGGATGAACGTGAGGAGTAAGTGAGTGAGTGAATAAATAAGTAACCAGTAAGATCATATTTGTTTTTAAGATTTCTGGGAGGGAATTTCTGTGAGATCTTTTAACCTAAAACGCTGTACAGCCAAAAATGTTCAAAGTATTTCCCATGAAAAGTATGAGAGTACTCAATAAGAATTATAAAGAAAGGAAATATCTAGAGTTTTTGCCAAAGATTGTCTCTGGAGGTAACAGGTATCAGGAGATGTGATGACCGATATGCAGATGAATAAGATAAATGATAAGAAGGGGTTGAAGAAAGGCACCAAAATTAAT
>NW_006486509.1:0-631 GCF_000325575.1 Pteropus alecto | reverse complement strand
GGGAGAGGAGACTCCAGGAGGGCTGGAGACACTCATTCTCACCCCTGCCTCACTGGCTGTTATGTATAAGAAAGTACAGTAGGTGGCGATATTGGGCCACATTCCGCTTTCAACACCTGCTGCTCTTCATTCCAGAATCCCCACCTTCAAACTCTTTCAAGGCCTCAGACTTCCCAAGACCCCCTAGACTACCTGAGACCCTAGATCTCCCAGACACTGCTGGATCCCAGATCCCAGACTTCCTGAATTTTGGACCCTCCAGGTCCTCTGACTCTCAAGAAGCTAGATCCCCAAATCTCATATCTTCCCAGAGCTCCAGACCCTTAAGACTCTGATCCTCAGACAGCCCAAGGCTCTATAACTTCCAAACTCCCCAAACTCTCAGACCTAGGTTGGCCAAGCCCTCAGATCTCCCCAGGCCCCAGCACCTCCAGCACCTAGAATCCTCAAATCCTTAGGCTCTTCTAACCCCCCAGATCCTCAGACCCCCCAGACGCTTTTAACCCCTGAAAACTAACTCCCAGTTTCAGATCCTTCCAGACTCCTTAGACGTGAGTTCCTCAGACCCATTGGACCTTCCAGGCCCCACCCCAAATCTCCTAGCCCCACAGACTTCTAGACCTTTATACCA
>NW_006486508.1:0-630 GCF_000325575.1 Pteropus alecto | reverse complement strand
GAGAGAGAGAGAGAGAGAGAGAGAGAGAAAGGACGCAAAAAGAGGAGGAAGGCAGAAGAGGGAGAGATTTTTCTTATCTGTTTATCCTCAAATGGAGACTGTCACTTACAAAGGCCATGGAGATAGGTGAAACTTTAGAATATAACACAATGCTAGGAAGGAGTTATTCTTAGCAAAATACATTGCAGAAGATGTGCTGGCTGGGGTTTAATATGAAAACAGAGAAGTGCTAGTTGTCTTTCAGATACTTTATCTGAGGGCTTCTCTCCTCTCCTTTACTACAGTGCAGATATGAATCGACCCTTCCTTATTTTATCCCTTCAAGGACACCAGACAAAGACACAGAGTAACTTATAACTCACAATGAAGGTGAGACGCAGGAAAGGCAGGACCTTGATGAAGGGAAGGAATGTGAAAACGACAGAGGACCTGGGGGTAGTGGGAGAGACAGAGGATGTGAGGAGCGAGGAATAAGGGGAATCTTCTGGCGAGAAACCGGTTAACTGGGAGATTCTGTTCAAGAAACTGGACCAAGATCCAGTGCCAAGGAGAGAGCATTCAGAGACATACTGAACAGCCTAGAGATATCACCTGTGGGCTTGGCATGCTTAGGAATTTTTTACTGGCTCA
>NW_006486507.1:0-630 GCF_000325575.1 Pteropus alecto | reverse complement strand
TGCTTCAAGGCACCCAATTTAATGCATAAAATATGTGCAGAATAAAGGAAAATAAATATTTTATTGGCCCCTGAGGGGTTGGAGATGCATATTTAGAGTTTCTGGATATAGGAGACTGGTTAAAGACGGGTGACAAAAGAGTCCTTTCCGCTAGAATGGAAGCTCAGTGAGGGCAGAGGTCCTCATAGCCACAGGGCTTAGCAGAGCATTTGGTATGTAGGTGCTCAGTTAATGGTGTAAATAAGAATGAATAAAGTGTATCCATTGGTAGAACTCTTTTATATTATTTTATTCTGATGTGAAGAAGGGAAGAGGAAAAATCAGGAGCCTCTAGGAGTCATCTTGGGTAAGAGAACTCATTTCTTCAGAACTCAGTTTCCTCCTCTTTGAAATTAGGGGACCAGTGTTTTTCAATAGAAATTTCTGTGACGATGAAAATGTCCTGTATCTGCACTCTCTAGAAGCAAAATGAAGGAAAGTAAAAATCTAGTAGTCACTCATCAGATATGCCTATTTTAATTTAAATGAATTAAAAGGAGATAAAATATAAAATTAATTCAGTTTCTCAATCACATTAACCACATTTTAATTCTCAATAGCTACGAGTTGCTAATGGGCTGCTATGCAGAT
>NW_006486506.1:0-630 GCF_000325575.1 Pteropus alecto | reverse complement strand
TATTTGAAGACTGTAAGAATTAGCTCCTGAACAAGCAGAAATGGGACTCAGGTGATCTACAACATGCTATCACATTCATATTATTCAAATTGCCACTGTAGGTATCATTACATGGTGTATGGATAAAGGGCAGTTACTAAGACACCAAGTGTCTGTGTACTGTGGACTCAGTAGTGATGATAAAGCTTATAGATCCATGCTGCTTCTCTTGAAGGCCATAGAGAGCATAGAGAGGAAAAATGGAAATTAAAAAATATAAACATGAATTCAAATCTGAACATAAACATGAATATAAGAATACAATTAAGAGTATTCGTGAAGAAGAACCAGAAAATCCCTTCTGGCAACTTTAAATGGGTCCTGCAACCCCTAGTAACAGAGTGAACATAACTAAGATATAAGTTAGCCTGAATTTGATTACAATATTATCAGAGATACAGCACCAAGCAAATACTTGACCCCTTTAGGTCTTTTACTAAATAAAGGCTCTATTTAGAAAAAGTGAGACTCTGAATTATAGAATGAGGACATTTAGGAAGAAATAGATAAAATTAAAATCTGATCTCCCAAATTCACTGAACTTCCATTCTCTCCCTTCCCCATCCCTCATTCTGAGGAAACAAATCCTTC
>NW_006486505.1:0-630 GCF_000325575.1 Pteropus alecto | reverse complement strand
GAGACGAGAGTCACTGTAGCAATGACAAAGCTGTATTAAATAACTCAAGATTATTTTTCAGTTGTAACAGAAAGTATCGGCAAGAAAAGTAAAGCCAGCCATAACTAGAGCTACTAACGAGTGGATCAAAAACTCCATGAAGTATCTTCATTTGTCATTTGAAAGACTGGTCCTTCCAGTCTCAGGAAATTCATGGAGTCTTGAAAAATTCAGGGTCAGACGAAACTTAAAAAGATATTGTGGACATTGTGCTAATTTGGGGACTGTAGTGACATAAATAATAACTGGATATTTTAATGCTTGGTGGCAACGCCTAAGATGAATTATTTTAAAAAGGGATTCAACAAATTACCTAAGAATTGGAACAATTTAGATATGCAGTAATAGGAATCCGATTTGGGTGATGTCGGTGATTAAGGAGAAAAACAGAAAACAGGAACCGAAGAGGGAATACTTAAGAGAGCAGAGAGCAAAGATTCACAGGAACTCCACGGTAGACGGGCCTAAAATCAGAGTAGAACCTGATCGAACTAGGGAAGGTAAAAGGACGCTCTAATTTAGAAAGAAAGATAAAGCTTTCGATTTCTGACACTCTGAGAATGAGCTGTCCTGTAAGCAAGTCAAATATGA
>NW_006486504.1:0-630 GCF_000325575.1 Pteropus alecto | reverse complement strand
TACGTCATTCGTCATACGTGCATCCAAAATGTGGCCTTATATGGCCATTTCCATTCCTTTCCTTTTCTTTTTCCTTTCCTTTCCTTTTTTTCCCCTTTCCTCCCTCCTTTATTTGTCTGTTTTTTTATTGATTGATTCAGTTTATTTTAAACATACTTGATGTCTTTCTTGGACATGCGTTCTCATGCCCAGAAACCATAAAATAATGCCACAAGAAATTTTCAAATAATAAATTTCATGTCTTTCTACATATTTACCTATATACAATGTTTAAAATACATATATACATAAAATTTACATATACATTTATATATATATATATAAATGTATATGTAAATTTTATGTATATATGTATTTTAAACATTGTATATAGGTAAATATGTAGAAAGACATGAAATTTATTATTTGAAAATTTCTTGTGGCATTATTTTATGGTTTCTGGGCATGAGAACGCATGTCCAAGAAAGACATCAAGTATGTTTAAAATAAACTGAATCAATCAATAAAAAAACAGACAAATAAAGGAGGGAGGAAAGGGGAAAAAAAGGAAAGGAAAGGAAAAAGAAAAGGAAAGGAATGGAAATGGCCATATAAGGCCACATTTTGGATGCACGTATGACGAATGACGTA
>NW_006486503.1:0-630 GCF_000325575.1 Pteropus alecto | reverse complement strand
TTTTTAAAAACTGAGTTTCCACAGCAGCTGTAAAGCTATACTAAGTTACACAAACATGAAAAGTAAGTATAAGCATCATGATGGAAAAAAATCATAGCCATGATAAGAGGCTTTAGTTGAAGTGGTAGAGCTTCAGAAATGTTTTCTCAACTCGTGGTCTAGAACACAAAGTATCAGAATCACTGATGCAGAGAGGTTGCCAACGTTCAACTTAATATGGAAATTATTGTCAGATCACTGATATTATGCCCAGAATTGTGTTAGGAAATTGGGAGAAAATTAAGAGGTAAGCCTTATTCAAATACCCTAAAAATGACCCGTAGTTCTTAAGCAATTTTCTCTTGATTTGATATTTGTAATTTCAGTCCCCTTTCTCATCTGCTCCTCGGGAATCTGAAAATACTTGTCTTTCATCTAAAATACTTTAACTTTCCTCTATATAGATGTGATATCAAAAGCTTCAAAGTATTCACATTTTGTTTGTTATTATAATCAATTTTTGTTAACTATATATTTAAGTTTTCTGCTTGAGGATGTTTTTGTAGCCATGTTAATTAAAAAATGTCACTGGTCACTATTTATACCTTACAGTTTTACAATGTGATTTCTAAGTCATATATATCATGGTAC
>NW_006486502.1:0-630 GCF_000325575.1 Pteropus alecto | reverse complement strand
TTTTTTTCATCAACTCCCTCCCCTCACTGGTGGAGGCTTGCTAGCAGGACATCTGATCCATGCTGCAGGCCAGCTAAGCATGCTCCTGATGACAGGGACACTGGCCCTGTGGGACTGTTTGCAGTAGCCTCTAGGGTAGGGATATGAGCAAACAAAGCAAATACTGCGATTGGAAGTTGTCTTGAGTGTGCCAAAGTTGTAGGGCCCTAGTGATCTTGACAGTGTCCACTGTACACTTCAATATGCAGTAGATATCCTCACGTCTGTATACTCGCTTTCCTGCTCTGTCTGTTTTTGTTTTCTGGATTCATGTTTTCCTCTTTCTTGTTTATGTTCTCATTTTACTGGTGCCTATCCTCAATGAGCTGCCTAGAAAATGATGCATAGGAACTAAATTACTGAGCTCCTCTATATCTAAAACTGTCTTTGTCCAAATACTTGATCCGTAATTGGGCTGAGAATAGAAAACTGGGTAAAAAATAATTATCTTTTAGAACTTTTAAGGAATATCTTTTTTTGTATGATAGATTCTAATATTGCATTTAAGAAGTCAGAAGCTATTTTTATTACTAATCGTAGAGGACATTTGCCTTTATTCATCTACAAGGAAAATCATATATATATATATAT
>NW_006486501.1:0-630 GCF_000325575.1 Pteropus alecto | reverse complement strand
GGTCAGCTTTCTGGGCAGATGGACTTTAGAACCAATGCCCTACCTCTGGTCACGGCTTTGGGACGTTCCCTCCCGATCTGTAAATAACCTTGAGCTGCTGACATGGTGAGCTGTCCTGTGATAGTTAGAGGGGACCCTGTGGGGTCCCTCGGGGACGGGAGCAGGCGGCGCCACCGTGTGTGGCCTTTCTTGGAGGAGGAGGGTGGACCCTCTGGCTAGGGGGATGGTCTCTGATTGACAGTGGTCCTCAAGCCCTTCTCAGGCTCCGTCTGCCTTTCGGGCTCAAAGTCACAGCCTGTGCATCGGGGAAGAACGCACGGTCCACGTCACAGTTTCAGGGCTCCCAGCCCACCCTGGCGTCCGCGTGCCGCACGTCGCTCACGTCTGTTTCGTTTCCGACCCCCGCACGTGGGCCTGCGGGGCGACCTCATCCTTACCCTTGGCTTCAGAGGGGCCTGGGCTCAGGGCGGGGCCTTCGGAAAGCGCCTCTTTAAAGCCACGTTCTTACCGCTGTGTCCTACCGGTCTACGTCATCCGCAGTGGCCACGCGCTCAGCGGGCAGGGGGAGCGAGCGAGCCGGCCTCCTCGTGCCTGCAGCCGCCTACGCGCAGTGTGGCTACGCGCAGTGTG
>NW_006486500.1:0-630 GCF_000325575.1 Pteropus alecto | reverse complement strand
TTTCCTAAAATCTCTCAAAGGTTCATAAAACCTAATCAAGCAGCATCTGGCTTTAGGATGCCCCATACCACTTGCTGAGCAGTCCCAACCCAAGCATTCTTGGCAGCTGGCCTTGATTTGTGACTTGTCCTCTTGAAGCATCTCCAAGTCCAGTGTTGGTGGCAGCCATCTGAAAACTGCGGATGCCAGGTGGCTCTAGACAGAGCACAGACTGCAACTGAATTCGGCTTGTGGCAGGGCCCCTCCCAGGAAGCCCCAGCCTACACACCTGGTGACCAACTTTGGTATGGGCTACAGCACCACCCAAGGTCACTTCTGAGGATGACACACCCAAAGGGCAGACAGGGTAGACACTAGAGCCCTGTTAAAGTGAATGTTGCTCTGTAGGGTCAACCTCTGGACAACAGCTCTTGCACTGGTAATGGCTAGTCATCACAACCCATTGACAAGCAAACAGCAACAAAGGCTCAACTACAACAGGAAAGCAACATAACCCATACAAGGAACGTATTGGAGAACACGGCTCAGGTGACCAGAGCCTCACATTGGGCCCCACAGCACACCTACTACATTAGGCCTCTGTACCAAGACTGGGAGACGTAGCAGCCCTACCTAATACATAGAAACAAA
>NW_006486499.1:0-630 GCF_000325575.1 Pteropus alecto | reverse complement strand
CTAATAAAGCTATTCTTTTCTACTGTAAAAATAAATTAATTCGTTAAAAATAAAGGTAAACAAACACATCTAGATAAAGAATAATGGAGATAATTCACTGCTAACAGACCTATGCTATAAGAAAAATTCTAAAGGAAATTATTTGAAGGAGAATGTTACCAGAGGCTAACCCAGATTCTATAAATAAGTAAAGAAACAAACAAATAAATAAAACACTGAAAATAGTATATATATTGAGGAATATAAAATTTTGTATAAATTTTTCTTTAGTTTCTTCTTTTAACTTATTTAAAAAATATATAAATGTTTAAAGCAAAAATTATAAAACTGTAAGTCAGGTTTTTTGCACATAGATATGAACATATGACAATAATGGCTCAAAAAAAGGAGAATTAGATAATGATGCAATTTTCATAGACTTTACAGGAAGTTGGTAGTAATAGAAAGTGTATTGTGAACCTTAAAAATACATATTGTCATCTCTAAAGCAGCTCCCCACAAAAAAATCAAAAAAATATAGCTAAAAAGTCAATACAGAAATTACAACTGCACAAATAAAAATATTTAATAAAGCATAATTCAGTTTAACAAGAAAAAAATTTAATTATGAACAAACAGAAAGAAACAAAA
>NW_006486498.1:0-630 GCF_000325575.1 Pteropus alecto | reverse complement strand
TCATTTTTTAAGAGAACATTCTTCTTTACTCGCTGACCAGTGGAATTTCTGTATGTCCAGAGATATCTCAGGCATTTATATTGCAATCAATGGTTCAAACTGTCGTATGCCTAGGGGGTGAGGGCTGGGAGGCGTATCCATCTTGGCTTCTGAGCCTCCTTTCCCTGCCCCCACTCCCCTCCCTGCCCCCCCAGTCCCGTGCAAGGCTGCTGTCGTGTTTGTGCGTGAATAGATGCGTATTCTCTGATTCCTCTGCACCCAAGCACATAATACCCACCTGTTCTCAAACCGCCAGCCCAAAGTCACTCCAGCATCTCCTCAGCTTTCATAGCTGCCCAGCGAGCTACATCTGGTCCTTCTTCCCATAGGGTTGCAAGATTGGAGGTCAAGGAGACGCCCACCTAGCTGGTTCCCTCCTTCCCTGCTCATGCAAGCACAGGCCCCCGAGGTGACTGGGGTTCACTACTCTGCAAGTCAGAGACAGCCTTGAGCTCAGGGCATCCTTCAGGAGTGAGCTACCTCTTGTTCCAGCCAAGAAGAGACAATAGGTCCCAGGCTTACCCAGGGGCTGAGGTAGGAAAACGTCTTTGGAAGGGCAAGGAAGTGCAGATCAGCAATGGTGTGGTGCCC
>NW_006486497.1:0-630 GCF_000325575.1 Pteropus alecto | reverse complement strand
GAAATAGGTTGGGAGCAGTGAGTCCCGAGCCCTGCCCTCTGGGACTTCACCGCTGTGACTTAGCAACTTGGGAGCAGGGTCGCAGGAGGCCAGGACGAGGGTGGTGTGAGACGGGCCCCCGTCCTCCCCACGTGTTCCCTCGCTTTTGGCAGACTCGAGGTTTTAGAAGAGGGTTCGAGCGCTCGCCCCGCGTGTCGCCTCCCGCGTGCAGGCGCGGCCCGCTGTCTGTGTCACTCCACGAGGGTGATGCGAGGACAGGGCATCAGGACGCGCGCTCCGAGCCGGGACGCCCCCGCCCCGACCTCTCGCGAGCTGTTCAGAAGCCTCCGAGGACCCAGACTTGCTGGTCGCCTCGCTGCACTGGGCGCCCACTCGGGGACGGCCCTGTCCCGGGCGGAAGCTCAGGCTCGGCTCTGCCCTCGCCGGCTGCGACGCCTCGGCCTGCGCCCGGGCGTCGTGCGTGAGAAAGGGGTCCCTATGGGATCGACTCCGTAGGATTCCACAGTTAGATGAACGAATCCGTGTCACGCGTTCGGAAAATGCCTGTCACGGGGGACCTCTCGGTCGCTGTCAGCTTCGATAGCGATCGTTGCCAATTTCGAAGTAAACGAGGAGGTGGTGTGTTTAATA
>NW_006486496.1:0-630 GCF_000325575.1 Pteropus alecto | reverse complement strand
AAAAAAAAAAAGTTATAGACTACTGCAACCATAATATCAAGAAATAAAAGGAGAGTAGTTTATAATAGGATAATATATATTTTAATGTATACATGCTTGGGTACAACTATAAGAGGAAGCAGACGGAAGTAGCCAGAAGCTTGTGTGTAATCCCTGTAAACACAGTGGCTGCTGTACAGACATCTCAACCACAAACCATGCTTCCTTGGTGATGGGATTTTCTGAAATAGTCAGGTTGCAGGCACACAAAACATACTTATCTCTCTCTTTCACAGGACTGTAGCTACATTTTTTGAAAATTCCATGTGCTTTGTATTCAGATTGAAGCGGAGTTCATTCAGTTCAAGGCCTAGATACGGGTCACGCTTTCCAAGCACATCAGTATCAGGCAGAGCACCTGAAGCACTGAGGGCATGGAACCATTCTTGATTGGAGGCTGTCCCATGAAATATAGGCCTTCTAGTTATTGTGGCAAGCAAGCTACTAACTTCCAAAGCAGCCCCCTAGGGGGTGATGCAGCCTCATTGAGAACCACAGGGGAAGTGGGGGGCTGCAGGCATCTGAGTCAGGCTATGGTCTGACGTACCAGTTCCGCCAAGTCCTAGCAGCTGTGTGACCCTAGTTAAGTGA
>NW_006486495.1:0-630 GCF_000325575.1 Pteropus alecto | reverse complement strand
CCGTTAGATGGCTCTGGACCAGACACCTCGTGATATGGGATGAATTTGTCCCCGCCCCCAAATTCATAAGATGAGGTCCTAGCCCCCAGCACCCCGAACCGTGGTCTTATGTGGAAACAGGATCTAATTATCAGATGAAATTAGTGGAGATGAGGTCGAGGAGGACTAGAGGGGTCCCCGATCCGATGTGACCGGTGTCCTTACAGAAAGGGAAGATACGGCATAGACAGGGAGGATGCCAGGTGAGGATGAAGGGAGGGATGGGGCGATGCCCCTACGAGCCAAGGAACTTCCAGGTTTCCCCGCCGGCCACAGGCGCTGGGGACAGGCCTGGACCAGGTTCCTTCGGAGGGGACCCACCCTGGCAACGCCTTGATGGCAGACGTCCATCAAGCCTCCAGGACTGGGAGAAAAATACATTTGTCGTTTAAACCACCCTGTCTATGGTACTGTGCTATGGCAGCCCCGCAAACTAGTACGGGGGTCCCTCTTGGTGGCCTGCTGGTCACCTTCGACTATAAGGACAATTTTGTTAAGATAAGTAAACGTCATTTTCTGGAATGAAAGAAATCGAGGCACCGCCCACATGATCAGAGCAGTCCCGCCAATCAGATCAGCGGGTCCCCGCAG
>NW_006486494.1:0-629 GCF_000325575.1 Pteropus alecto | reverse complement strand
GCCCACAGATAATGTCTGCAGCTACTAGAACCTTCGAAAGGAAAGACCACAGGGTAGGGAGAAATGCTTACTCCAGGGTCTCGGGATGGTCTGACTCCTGCCCTCATTTCAGGAGTGCTCCTTGAGCACCAACTGTGTGCCAGGCCGCATGGATGCAGGTAGGTGCCAGGTGGCTCCTGGGCCTCTTGAGCTGAGTCACAGAGGCCCAAGGAGACAGACCACCTGCCCAACTGCAAGCAGGCCTGGGGTGGGCGGAGCTGTGAGTCCACGGGGCTGGCGCCATGTGGTCTTCCTGGCCGAGCCCTAGCGTTGGGGTGCTTCTTTCCCTCTGGGTGATGCCAAAAGTCTTTGTGCAGAGGAAGGCACCATCACACTTCTGTTCTGACAAGGCCACTTGGGAGACCTACCGTGCCAGGCTCCAGCTGGAGGCAGGCCCCACGTAGGGGCTGCTGTCTTTGACCTGACATGAAATGGGAGGCTGAATTAGACCTTGGCCTGGGGTGGACCCCTCAGTCCTCACTCCGAAGGTCCTCACGACCCTGGCAGAGGATGCAGCTGTCTCAGGACAGATGCTAGACGGTCATCTGCAGCACCCGAGACCATAGGGGAGGGTCAGAGGAGAAACCCCC
>NW_006486493.1:0-630 GCF_000325575.1 Pteropus alecto | reverse complement strand
TTAACTATAATCCTAAATGTAAATAATAAATATCATTTGCAAGGTACATATGGAAAACTATGGGTGCTTTGTGGTTTTGTGTGTGTGTGTGTTGGGGATCATTTGAATGTTTTGCTGTCATCACAAAAGCAATCTTGTTGAGGTTTTTAGGATTAAAGAAGATAGTGTAAATATAAATAATATTAATTTGCACTCCATCTCTCTCTTTCAGGGCCTATTGTCATGGTTGGAATTTGTAAATGTCTAAAAATATAGCTATTTATCGATCACTTACTATGTGCCTACTACTTGTGAGCACCTACTATGTATCACACATATTACATCATTTATCTCGTAAAGAATTCTTACGTCAATTCATTTTTTTGTAAATGCTTTTATGATTTAAAAAGTGATAGATAAATGCTTCTGAATTTTAAATAAAGTTTTAATGATATTCACATTTGAAATGACCAGTAGAATACTGGGTATTAGAACTGGATCCAGTTTTCAATGTCATCTAAACATTTTTATATATCTCTTCTTAGTCTCCTTTGAGATAACTCGGTTCTTTTTTTTTTTTCTTTTTTGGTGATTTGGATATTTTCCTATAATCCTGTTTACCTAAGAAGGTTCATTATTACCACAAAAAAA
>NW_006486492.1:0-630 GCF_000325575.1 Pteropus alecto | reverse complement strand
ACACACACACACACACACACACACACGGAGTTATGGCAATGTCAGATGGCTCAGAGCAGGTCACGGATGGCAACATACAACAGGGTACAACTTGCTCGGAGCAAGTGGAAAACGTAACCTCCAGCCCCACAAACAGTGAAAAGCAGACCCCACGAACAGTGGAAAGCAGACTTCCTTGGGAGCATGAGCGAGGCAGTAAGAGTATCTTCTCGAACTGAACACAATCCCAAAGGACGGCCGAGTGACTGGTGGGCAAGTGGACACTTTCCGCCCAAATGAAGCACTCACACTACTTAGTCCTCCTCCTCCACGGAGGTGCTGCATTTGAAATGCGGACTTGCTTGGCGTTCTGAGTCTACAGATCACTTCCACTGTGAGGCTCAATATTCTGGAATGGAAGTGTATCGTCGACACCAAAAGGCTGCAATCCACCGGGCTAGACAATAGAGACGCTTTATATCTAGCTAGGGAGTGATACTGTACGCTCTAAGTGTCAGCATGGAAGAATTCTGGAGAAGAAAGAGAATTCTGTTTCAGAAAGACCGTCACGAAGTGGTGTGACGAATGGGTTAGAGGGGCAGAGGACAGTAAAGGTAAGAGAACTAAGGAGATCACAATGGCCCAGGCAAG
>NW_006486491.1:0-630 GCF_000325575.1 Pteropus alecto | reverse complement strand
AAGTTCAAAAGAAAAACAAAACTTTCTTTTTAAGAAAAGTGAGAGAAAAAAATGATTTGCCACAGGTAAGGTTATCATTTTTCTTCTACATTTTAAGACAGAGAGTCCCATAATTTTCAGCTATTCCATTTCAAATATTTACTCAGAGCACTTCAATTCATCCAGGGCCCTGTTCTTTCCCCCGTCCTGGTGAGAAGCAGCACACCACCCCGATGAGCAGGCCACACTAAATGACGTTACCTTCCATAAGGCAATGAAATAGGACAGCTCCTCCACTGCCGTCCGCTTCAGGTGGGTGACCTAGCACCTTCCCTCACTGGGACATCTTCACCCAGAGAGATGAAGCCAGATCTTCTACCTTCCCCAAACTGTATTTTCCCTCGAGAGTGCTTCCTGGTACACAGGGCTGCAAAGTCTGTTCCAGTGCACAAAGTCACTACATGAGACTGTAAGCAGATTAGATAAACTACAGGTACACGGTGTTATATTACTCAATTACGTTGGCATCAAACTGAAACCACGACCTAGCTCACTATTATCTTTACTCACTGCAATCAAGTCTCTCCTCTACCCTTTGGTTAGGCTGTGCACTTTTTCATTCAAATGCCAGTTTAAAAAAAAAAAAAAAAA
>NW_006486490.1:0-630 GCF_000325575.1 Pteropus alecto | reverse complement strand
GTACTGATGGCACCCAGCCTTGGTTTGCAGCATGGCCTCTCCCACACATCTGCAGATCCAGCACAGGCAGCTAACAACTGTGATCACTCTGTAGCTCCTACCAGGTAGCTCTGGGGTAGTCATAGGCAGTGGCTGAATTCGGCTTGCACCAGAGCCCTTCCGAAGAGGCCCCAGAACCCACACAGCAGCTGGCCAGCTTCAGACCACAATGATGCACAACCTAATTAGCCCCATAAATGGCATACCCAAAAGATGGTCTCGGTAGACACCAGAGCCAGCAGGGATGAATCTGGCTCTGTGAGGTCAGCCCCTGCACAGCAGCTTATATGTTTTGGTTGTGACCTATCCTCACAGCCAGTTAGCCTGAAGGTTAATCCCACTCACTTACAAGCCATCAGTCAAGGCTCAACTACAAAAGGAGGGTACACACAACCCACACACGGGATACCCCTGAAGAACCCAGCTCAGGTGATCGGGGAGACAGTAGCACTGGGCCCCACAGGACACTTACTACATGAGGCCACCTGCCAAGACTGGAAGTTATAGCAGATCTACCTGATACATAAAAATAAAAACAGAGAGGCAGCTAAAATGAAGAGACAAAGAAACATATCCCAAATGAAAGAACAG
>NW_006486489.1:0-630 GCF_000325575.1 Pteropus alecto | reverse complement strand
TCTGATACAATGGAATTTATAATTTGCAAAGATTGTTTTGGTAGCAGAGTGGAGATAAGGTAGAGGAAAGACAAGCTAGAGTCAGGCAGACCATTAGCAGATAATTGTGGTGATCCTTATAATAAATGATTAAGACCTAAACTAAGGTAATGGTGATAGAGACTTAAAGAATGGGTGGTTATTTAGAGGAGAAAATTCATAGACTGTGTGGCCTACTGGGGGAAGGAGAAAGGAAAATGGAGTCATCAAGACTGACAGAGTTCCTGCTCTTCTAGGTTGAGTCTCTTGGGAAACAGACATTAAGGCAGAGATTTTGCGCAGGGAGTTTACTGGGGAGTGCTCTCAGGAATAACACTTGTAAGAGGTTGAAGAAAGCAAGATTGGATGGATTAAGAAGTTGAACTGTGAAGTACGTGCTGCGGAGGCCTTTGTTTATCTTACATGTAGATCTGGAGCTGGGATAACTAGTGAGAGCTGTTCTCCAACAGAGACAAAGAGGTTGTGCCTTTGTTTCTCTATTTAACAATCACTAGATGTGGACTCTCCTCAGAAAAGGGATATAACCTTGGGCAAAGGAGCTTCCTTTAGCTAAGTGCATTTTCTAGAGAAGAACTCATCAATAAGCTGTCA
>NW_006486488.1:0-630 GCF_000325575.1 Pteropus alecto | reverse complement strand
GTGTGTGTGTGTGTGGGGGGGGGGTGACTCAGATGTGAGTGTTTTCGCCTGTGTGTGTGAGTTTAGATTTATGGATGTGTTTTCGCTTCTCCTGAGCAGCCCTTTACAGGGGTACATGCGTTGTTCTCCTTGGGGGCAGGGAGGCTGTTCCTGGCCTGCCGCTTTTCTCCTTGCAGAGGTATGGGTGGCTTCATTCTGAACCCCGCTTCCCTGCAGTGGACTCACATGTTTCTCCTGATCGAGGACCAAGGTGCTCAGGGCTATGAGCTGTTCTTCAAGACGCGGGAACTGAAGAAGAAGTGGATGGAGCAGTTTGAGATGGCCATGTGAGACCCCTTCTCCCTCCGTCTTTCCGTCCTCAGAGGACTCTGTCCAGTGGGTGCAGGGGCTGAGCGCTAGTCTCGCCTCTGCTCTGACACTCTGTGGGACCACTCTGAACTTCAGTGTCGTCATCTGGGAAATGGGAGGCACAGACTCAGGCTGTCTGTGCCTCCAGAATGCCAAGATTCTGTGCACGCTTTGGTTACTAGCCGAGAATCCCTTCCTCCCACGCCTCTTTTTCCTTTTTCCCCTTAAGGTGAAATTCACATAACCAGACATTAGCCATTTTAAAGTGGCATCCAGTGGCAT
>NW_006486487.1:0-630 GCF_000325575.1 Pteropus alecto | reverse complement strand
AGTGATATTAAGCTTTTGTTCATATTTCTAAATTTAAAATTAATATTTCACACATAATAGCAAATGTGTCATATTATTAAAGTAACTCCTATATATTTCTGATTCTATTAAGTAAAATTTACAGTGAAATAATGAAAATAAATACTGATATTAAATCACTTTGAAATGCTGAGAATTGTAAGAACTGAAGTACTTGTGCTAGGTATAGATAATATTATAGGAAATTTCCCTTTGAGACAACACATAACAAATAAGTGTTTTATTTATTTATTCAGCTTCACTCACATTGTAACAGAAGATTTAAAGTAAACAATTCCATGAAATAAAGTTACACTTTGGAGAATGCAAAGAACATTTGGTTTAAAAATAAAATGATAAAGTTAAGGGCTTTTAATACAATAAAAAATTTAAGTTCTAAATTATTTTTATTAATTTCAAACTTTAATTTGCTAATTTACATGTAACATATCACTACAAGTGTAGCCTGGGTAACTTCCTATTTCTAAAAGAATTTGAATATTGTTTCACATTCCCTTGATCAGTTGGATTCATTCAGGGACTAGGAGTTTGAATTTAAAATCAGACTATTAGAGTATTGAATTTATTTTCTTTGATTAGTAAGAACTTAAA
>NW_006486486.1:0-630 GCF_000325575.1 Pteropus alecto | reverse complement strand
TCTTTTCCTGAGAATAACTGAGGACAAGGGGGATCCATGCAGGTTCCTTCATGAGGCATTTCTCTGTTCTTTGGTAGACAAGATGCTTAGCCACGTGTGTACATACAAGTGCATAGACTGTGTCTCGGTATTGCTCAAGGTGAAAGGCCAGGATGGGTTTTTTTAATTACCATTCATAGTCTTATATTTTTGCAAAATATAATAAAAATAAACAACTACCAGCGTAAAGAAATTTGAAAAAACAAAATACAAGGCCAAATATATAAGTATGAGACTCAACAAGCATAAAAATCACTATCTGATTTCTATAAAAGTTTCTCAATGCTTATTCTCAGTTTCTGTATTTAATCACCTCAGACTAGAACAAACATTTTGGGGACTGGCCACATACCAAGCAGTACTGCTTTATATCTCATGCCTTTGCCACCAATTTAGTATGTAACATATACTACTATTTATTGTGATCTATCTTTTCATTTCCTTGAGAGCAAAAGATACCTACTTGTGTCCTTGAAGTACCTAGGAGAAAACACTATACATATTAGGTGCTCAATGAATGTGTACACTTGATAGATAGGTTGGTAGATGAGAGATGGATCGATAGGTAAGTAGGTAGGTAGGTAGATAGAT
>NW_006486485.1:0-630 GCF_000325575.1 Pteropus alecto | reverse complement strand
GATGCGATTTCTGTAAGCTGTACGCAGAGAGAAAAAGGAACCTAATTTGTATGGTATGATTTTTCAGTAAAGAAATAAAGAGATTAAGAATAAGAAGGAGGAGGAAGAGAAAGACGGTCTTTGTTCCTGGTTCTGGGCACAAAGTCCTAAAACCTTCGTGCTTTCCTGAGTAACAGGGGAGAGAATTGCATCTGTTACTTTGAATAAGTGCCTTTCAAACTCACTTGAGCTGATGTTTGTGAGGTGACTCCAGGAGCACCAGAGGAACCAACCCTGCAATTATAGGATTGGAACTTTCATCCCCAGCCCCGGACCACCAGGGAGGGGAGACAGGCTGCAGAGTGAGTTTAATGCTCCATGGCCAATGATTTTATCAATCATGCCCAGGGGATAGAAACTTTATAAACACCATAAACAGTGGGGTCCCGAGACCTTCTAGGTGCTGGACACATCAAGGTGCTGGCCGGGGGTATGCCCACAGAGGGCATGGAAGCTCCGCAACCCTTTCCAAACACCTGACCCCATGCACCTCTTCCTTTCAGCTGTTCCTGAGTTGTATCTTCTGTCACCGACGGTTATAGTAAATAAGATGCCTTCCTGAGTTACATGAGTCACTCTAGCAAATGACCA
>NW_006486484.1:0-630 GCF_000325575.1 Pteropus alecto | reverse complement strand
GTCTACTGTGTTCACCCACTTTAAAACTATACCCTGTATATTCACATGTCCCCTTTCAATCATGAACCTATCAAACTTCTGATACATTTACTCATATTATTTCATAGTACATTTTGCCTATTACATCATTTACTGATATATTAAATAAGAGGTTTAAAATGTTCAGAAATAAAGAAAAAATAAGCATGCATATTATAAGAACAGGAATCATTCATGCTTTCTTCAATGCGTGAAGAAAGGGAGACAAAAGTAAAGGATAAGGTGAATTTTTTTTTTTAATTAAAAAAGAAACAACGACAACAAATGGGAACATAAAATATGTAGGACTGGGGCATTTTGAAAAACATTTTAAGATTATGAAGAAGGGATATTTGAAAGAAAACTTACTACTGCTGTCTAATGAACCAGAAAATAGGCCTAGACGAACAGTATCTGAGAGGGGGAACTATTTTGTTAAGTTTATGAAAATATGGGGAGCATCTCCCTCAATTATTATATTTAATTCACAAAAACTAAATGTAGTCCAGACGTCCTGAACAGGTGACTGCTGCCTGGATGTCATTACCAGATGTGTTTTATTAGGTGATGAGGGTAATTTTCAATTTATGAAATACAAAGGCTCCGAGTTAG
>NW_006486483.1:0-629 GCF_000325575.1 Pteropus alecto | reverse complement strand
CGGCCCGGCGGCCCCGCAGAGAAATCTCAATAGGAGAACGATTATAAGAATAATTGCAGTTCACATTTATTGAGCATTTATTTATTCCTCGCTGGACATTTGTCCGACTCAGCGCCCTATAGCAACTCCGGACACCATGTATACTCTACTCAACTTCCTTTTTCTTTAGAGAGGTAAGGCGCTTGGAAAGTCACCAAGAAACTATGAGAAACTAGCGGTGAGCGACTAAGAAATAACGGGGTTGGAGGAATGACGGTGCTGCCACCCGGGAAACGCCCGCCCGTTCGGTGCCAATTCGCGTCGTGACAAAATCGGCGGCCCACGTCGCTACTAGCGAAAATGCTAACGGAACGCGGGGTCGGTGCAAATAAGGTGGCTGCGAGCCCGCAGCGGCTGGCAGGGGGCAGCAAGTGGGGCGAGGACCGAAGAGGTGACAGACCACACAGGAACCTACCGGTCCTGCGAAGGAGAAACGTTTGCTTTGGCGTTACGAGCGCCCTGTGAAGAAAGACACCGCTCCCGAAGGTACTAATGGTACTGGCGAAAGTGCTGATGAGAAACCCGGGCTGGGCCCAAGGAGCCGCGCTGCCCGCTAGAAACCACGGATCCGGATCCGGATCCGGATCCGG
>NW_006486482.1:0-629 GCF_000325575.1 Pteropus alecto | reverse complement strand
AGAAGTCCAAGATCAAGCTGTTGACAAGCCTGTGCTCCTTGTGGGGCTCTAGGGAAGAATTCCTTCCCTGACTCTTCCAGTTTCTGGTGGCTCCTGGCATTCCTTATCTTGTGGAATCATAATTCTATTCTCTGCCTGCATTTCACATGGCCTTCTCCTCTTCGATCCATGTGTCTCTTTTGAGGACACTAGTCATTAAATTTAGAGCTGACCTGGATAATCCAGTATGATCTCATTTTGAGATCCTTAACTTATATTTGCAAAAGTCCTTTTTCTAAATAAAGTCACATTCACAGGTTTTGGAGGTCAAGATATGACATATCTTTTGGTCATATCTACACCACTACACCAACAATTATTGGAAATTGGATGAATGAGTTTGATTTTTTTAAATTAAGGTTCTTGCTGTAACATATCTCTTTGGTTCTAAGTTACCTACCTTTCACTTTTTGTCATCTCTGAAGTTCACATGCATTTTATAAGTGGTGGCAGATCATGTTGCTAGCTTGTTTTCTTTTTTTAGTGGTACTTAAATTGTGTTGTACCTTACACTCAAATTAGATGAAATATTTTATATTGCTTTTTTAAGAAAACACCTTATTAAATTATAATCGACATTAAAAAAAAAA
>NW_006486481.1:0-630 GCF_000325575.1 Pteropus alecto | reverse complement strand
CAGGGACTTGGGGAGGGGCGGGGCGGCCGGAGGAGGCCCAGGTCCCAGAGGTTGCTGGTGGGGAAGGGGACATGAATTCCTGAGTGAGGGGAGCAAGCTGCACCCCACCCCCCCGCCCCACCCCCTTCATACCTCAGTGGTGCCCGAGCGTGACAACCTGCAGGGGCAGAGGGGGTGGGTCACCAGAAGGGGGCTCTGTCCCCCAGACCAGCTGCGCACCCCCTCCAAGCGTCTCAGGGAGCAGGAGACTGTCCTTCTCCAGGCTGGCTCCAGAGCCGGAGTGCCCTGCATGAGCACGAGGCCCCCTCCTTCCCGGGTCACACCTCGGAGACGAGAAGGCCGACCTGCCAGGTGGGGAGGGTCTGGAGCGGGACCCCAGCCGTCTATCTGCCCCAGACCTCCACCTGGCCGCCCTGGGGAGCGTAATCCGCCAGCTCCTGGCCTCGCTGGGCCTCCAGGCCCTTCCGCACCTGCCAGCAGAGGGGGCTTGTCTCCCTGGTTCTGGGTGGGAGGGGCGCAACTTGCCTCGTCCCTGTGGGCTCTCCCTGGGACGCCACTCCCCAGCGTGAGCAGCCACCTCTGACCTGGGCGTGCTGTCTCCCAGTGTCAGGGAGAGGCCTGCATGTGTGC
>NW_006486480.1:0-629 GCF_000325575.1 Pteropus alecto | reverse complement strand
AACCTGCCGCCCTGTGAGGATGGCTGTGCCCTTGCTGGAATAAAGAAGTAGGCTGCAGTGGCCTGTGGCTCCCTGTGTTTTCTTCCAACTGCCCAAGTCTTGTATTCCTTACCCTGGAACCACGAATCTGCAGCAACACACCCACCTAGACAACAATTATACTGGCAAAATCTGTCTGATGTAACTATTTCGAAATTCTTGAGTCTATTAGAAGGCACGTTAACTTCCATGAAAAGAGTTGAACAGAAAATCGTGGTTAATTACAGGCAATTTCAGTGCCTTGTATGGCAGCATCTACCACCCTCCAGCCCCATGGGAAGCAGCCATGCTCAAGTTTTTGGAGCAGCTTGCACACAGCTTGCAGGAGTTACGGTGGGCCATAAAAACCCTTTCCACCAAATATAAGAGATCTATGCTCTGATATATGATTATTGCTTTTGATGGCAGAGGTGTAGACAGAGAGGGGGGCTGCCATTATTTAAATTTTCTTTTTCTTTTTTTTCTCATTACACTTTGTTTAATGGGATCTCAAAATGCTGTGACATATTTTTGGTCAAGTTATTTCCATTAAAAACTACTGATTTAAAAAACTAATAACTTAAAAACTGCCACACACAGACACACACACA
>NW_006486479.1:0-629 GCF_000325575.1 Pteropus alecto | reverse complement strand
TGTAGGCATAAATAACAATAAATAATAAAAATAAAAAATAATAAAAGAATTTGGAGACGATCAGAGGGCAGGTGAAATCACAGCTGGACGGCGTCAGGAGGAAAGGAACAAACGAATCTGAGCGGGAAGAAGCCGGAGACACGAGCGTTAGGAGGTGGGACACCTCGGAGGAAGCACCCATTTCTCAGGTGTGCAGGACACACGGCCGGGCTCCCAGGCAGGCGGCCTCAGGTCCCTTCGTGTGCCCACACTTAGGCCGGCCAGAAATTTAATCTATGTGGTGCTGATAAACCCAAAGATGAAGAAACAATAATTATCTACTCCCGGGTTTGGGGCGGGGGGAGTTTCCCCTTTCAGTGATTTGATGTTTAAGGTAAAATCCGGAGGTCGCCCTCTCCTCAAATTCCCATATGTGGATGTGCCACTTAGAAGAGAAATTTTAACTGCTCATTGCCAAATTCATCACAAAGGAACCAGAGCTTCCGTCCGGGAACCTCGAAAGAAAACAAATGTCCATGGAGAATACTTCAAACACACCTATCTGTCCCTGAATGAGCCGAGAAGCACTGAAAGCGAACACAGCAGTAACTGCACAGCGGCAGCAAAACGTGAATCCAGGCTTGAGGGTG
>NW_006486478.1:0-629 GCF_000325575.1 Pteropus alecto | reverse complement strand
TATCAGGAGAAAGGTATGAGAAAATTAACTGGAGAGTGATTGAAGAAAGCCCTGAATGCTGATTTAAGCAGTTTCTGGATCATTATCCAAGTTACAGCTCTTAGTTTCCTTTTGAAAATCAAACCAACCCACTCTACGTACAATTTCAGCGTATCTGTATGCCCATTTAAGTTTGGGTAACTTGCCCAACCTTCAAAGCCCCAGTGCTTTCAGGCAAAGAACAGCATTTATTAATACTATAATAATCTGGCAGCGATGGTACCCAAACTCAGGAGGACTGGTATTGGAAGCAAGGAGAGCACTTTGGCAGGGAAGGCGAAAGGCTCGCGAGGCAGTGGGGAGGCTTTCCCCACATGCGCACCCGAGTCACACTGGCTGGGTTCAAATCTTGATGCTACCAAACGTAAGAACCATGGCCTTTTGCAGGTCATTTAATATCTCTGAGCCTCTGTTTTTTCATCTCTGATGGAGGAAACATTATCTATGTCAGGGGGCTATTGAGGATTAAGTGAAGTGATACAGTTTATATATGCTCAGAATAGTTCCTGGCCCAAAGTAAGAGCTCGATAAATGTTAACTGAGCTGCTATCATCACCCTACCACCACCACCACCACCACCACCACCACCA
>NW_006486477.1:0-629 GCF_000325575.1 Pteropus alecto | reverse complement strand
CTGTTCTTTCATTTGGGACATATTTCTTTATCTTCTCATTTTGGCTGCCTGCTTGTGTTTGTATGTATTAGGCAGAATGGCCTTATATAATAGGTACACTGTGGGGCCTAGTGGCACAATCTTCTTTGGTCATCTGAGCCGGGTGCTCCAGGTATGTCCCTGTACAGGTTTTGTGTGCTTTCCTGTTATAGTTGAGCCTCAGTTGCTGTTTGCTCGTCTATGGGAAGGATTGACCCCTTCGGGCTTATTGGTTATGAGGACTGGTCATGACCAATGGAGGAGTTGTTGTGCAGGGGTGACCATGCAGAGCAGGATTCACTTTAGCAGGTCTCTAATGCCTGCCCTGTCTGCCTTTGGGTGCATTGTTCTCAGATGTGACCCTGGGTAGTGCTCTAACTCAGACTGAAGCCGACCACTGAGAGTGTAAGCCAGGACCTCCTGGGAGGAGCCGTGGTGCAGACCAGGTTCAGCTGTAGCCTGTGTCCTGCCCAGGGCCACCTGGTATAAGCCTCCAAGAAGTCCATAGATGGCTGCCATCCATGCTGGACTTGGATGTGCCTCGAGGGGCCAAGCTGCAAACCGAGGCTGGCTGCTACTAGTGCCAGGCTTGGGGCTGCTCAGCAAGAGGT
>NW_006486476.1:0-629 GCF_000325575.1 Pteropus alecto | reverse complement strand
CCAGAACTGGGAGAAATAAATTTCTGTTGTTGACGAGCCACTTAATCTACAGTATTCTGTTATAGCACTGCAGATTAAGACACCACCATACTGGACAGCACACTTACAAAAACATTTCCATCATCACAGGAAGTTCTGCCCTGGCCTAAAGTCACAGAGACCTGGGTTCATACCCGGCATTGCCATGGCTGCTGTGAGATTCAGGCAGGGTAGCTGGCCTCCCTGAGTCTTAGCTTCTTCTCCTGTAAAATGGGCTATACGAATCATCTCACCCTAAGCAGCAGGGTTATCCCAAGCACCAAGTTAAAAGTAATACATGAAGTCACCCAGACCAGCACCTCGTCTGGCAGACCCTAGAAGTACAAACAACATTGACTAAATCTACTTCAGCACTTAGTCTGCCTTTCTTCTTCTTACATCCATGGACCATAGCTGCACCCCCTCCCCAGGCCATCCTCTGTGATCTCTGTCTCCCTCATACCCATCTCTCTGCCCTCAGTGGCCTATGGAGATGGAACTAAAGGCCCAGACACAGGGGGGCGTGAAGAATGGCTTTGCTTGGCTCTGGGAGGCGAGCCTGAAAAAGGGGGGTGGGCTTAAATGCATATTACTAAGTGAAAGAAGCCAAT
>NW_006486475.1:0-629 GCF_000325575.1 Pteropus alecto | reverse complement strand
AAAACGAGAGGGAATAGGTGGCTGTGATTTATTGAGCATCTACTATAAGCTAAGGGTTGCATGTTTGTTATCTCGTTTAATCCTCACAGCAGGTTTAGCTGTTATCCAGATAAAAAGTCCCAGCAAGGGTCAGTCATTGCCTGCAAATCACACGAGCACACAAACACCCCCACTCGCGTTACTTTTCCTGCGTCCTTTTCATCTTCTTGACCATGAGAATATCTGTCCGCTTTAATCAAGGGGCATTTTTCAGTCAAGGTTACATGAAGCAATATGCAGGAAAGCATGTTTGTAAACTCCGGAGCACTCAGCTAAAGCCAGTTGCTGTTACTTTCTGCACGTAAATTCTCTTGGTTCTCGATGGTTCGGCCACTTCTATGATGTGGCCACCTGAGGTTTTGTGATGTGTGAGTACTGGCCAGAAGGTAAGGCCACGAAGCCATGAGCCACTTCCCTGAGGATGCCACCTGTCACCCAAGGAAAGGGTGTCCTCTGGGGGGCTTTGTTTATTCCTGTCAGGGTCATGGGGAGCCTTGTTATAGAAGGCTTGTCAACTCCATGTTGGCACCTCATTAGAATCTGGAAAAAGTCATCCTTTCCATTTATCAGGATGGATGCCTTAACCCGGA
>NW_006486474.1:0-629 GCF_000325575.1 Pteropus alecto | reverse complement strand
ACTTATTCTTTTCCCTCAAATATCTAATTCCATACTCTATGCCAATCATAGGTACTCCAGAGGAATCATCTATTTCTAATCTGACTTCAAAGCTGGCCACAGATTATAGTAATAGAAGTCTGCTTCAAGAGTTTATGAATGCCTCCAATGTCCCCTCAAATCTCCTTGAATAATTATGTACAATAAATGAGACACTGGCTAGATCATGATGATTTGATATATGTATATATTGCAAAATTATTATCACAAGGTTAGTTAATATATCCATAACCTCACATGGTTACAAATTTTCTTTTATAGTGAGAATTTTTAATACCTATTCTCTTAGTGCGTTAGAATTTGTAATATAGTATTGTTGGCTAGAGTCACCATCCTGTATATTAGATCCCCAGACTTAATTCATCTTACAATTAGGAGTCTGTACCCTTTGGCCATCTTCACCTATTTCTTCCACCTCCACTCATACCCCCAACAATCACCAATCTACTCTGTTTCTGAGTTTGATTTTATTAGATTACACATATAAGTGAGATAATACAATATTCATCTTTCTCTGTCTGAATTAATTCACTTAGTATAACATCCTTGAGGTCCATGTATGTTGTTGCAAATGGCAGGATTTCCTTTTA
>NW_006486473.1:0-629 GCF_000325575.1 Pteropus alecto | reverse complement strand
AGAGAGAGAGAGAGAGAGAGAAGTGGAGAAGGCAGTGTGAAAGTGGAGGTAGAGATTGAAGTGATGTGGCCATAAGCCAATAATATTGGCAGCCACTAGAAGCTAAAAGAATCATGGAACAGATTCTTCCCTACAGTGTCTGGAGAGGGTGTGGCCATGCCAACACCTTGCTTGTGGCCCAGTGACACTGATTTTCAACTTGACTTCCAGATTTGTGAGGGAATAAATATATGGGTTTTATTATTTTAGCTCCTTAAAATTATGTTAAAATATATATGACATAAATTTTGTTATTTTGATTACTTTTAAGTGTACCGTTCTATAGCATTAAGTGCATTCTCATTGTGTGCAGCCATCACCAGTTTCCACCTCTAGACTTTTTCATTAACCCCAACTGAGATGTACCAATTAAACAATAACTCCTCCTCCCCGCTGTCCACAGCCTCTGGCAAATAACCTTCTGCTTTCTGTCTTTATGAATTTGACTACTCCAAGTACCTCATATAAGTGGAATCATACAATACTTATTCTTTTGTGGTTGGTTTATTTCACTTAGCATAATGTTTTCAAAGGTCATCCATGTCATAGCATATATCAGAATTTTCTTCCTTTTTAAGGTTGAATAATAT
>NW_006486472.1:0-629 GCF_000325575.1 Pteropus alecto | reverse complement strand
TTTTTTTTTTTTTTAAAGAACACTGACTTCCAAAATTGGATAATTAGAGAGTCTCAGAGTCTGAATAACTTTCTGGACAAGAAGCTCGCTATACTTAGTTTAACCCACGAGGTTCTTACAAAGTATCTCGAAATGGTAATTACTAAGTAGAGACACATTCGTAATACTGCCTACACATATTTAGTGGTCATAGTGAGACAATACACGATGACTGTTAACTACGACAAAAGTATCAAATTATAACATCAGAGGTGTCAGAAAGTTAGTCATCCCTTTATTCCCAGTTAAGGAAAGAAAGCACAGAAAAGTCCTGACACTTTTCTGTGATGACATCCCACAATGTGACAACTGCATCTGGGTCTCCTGACACCCAGCTCCAAATTCTTTCCCCTCCTCTCCACTACAGTCTCAGTAGTGGGACAGGGGCCATAGGAACCTTATAGTAGGTGTGTATTTTTAAATTCTTACAGATCCACCGAAATTGCAAAGACAGAACAAAGAGGTCTGTCGTGCCCTTCACCTCGTTTCTCATTTGGCTGTATCCCACAGAACTAGGGCACCATGAACTTTCGTATGTATGATATTGGTCACGTGAGAAGAGGCATGGAACCACCACTGCAGGGACCATG
>NW_006486471.1:0-628 GCF_000325575.1 Pteropus alecto | reverse complement strand
CTCTCTCTCTCTGCCATGGGGGGACACAGAGAGAAGACAGCCATCTATGGATGTGACGCGGACCCTCACCAGACACTGGAACTGTAAGCACCTTGATTTTGGATTTTCCAGCCTCCAGAACTATGAGAAATAAACCTGTGCTATTTATAAGCCACCCAGTCTAAGGTGTTCTGTTATAGCAGCCCTAACGGACTAAGTCACCCTGAATGGACCCTTGCAACTGCTGAGGTCACAACACCTGGGAGTGTTAGGGAAGGAAAAGGAGCGAGTTAACTTCTTTTCTCAGAGAGCGCTAGGCCCTCAGCCCTACTGCCATTAGCAGTGGCGGAGGCCCTGGAGCTGGGGGCAAGGGTGCCCCAGATCACTGTCTGCCCGGTTCGCTGCAGCATCTCCAGGACCCAGCAAAGGTGGCTAAAAGCCTCTTCCTGTATCCTGGTGACCCACCATAATGACCTTTAGCACAGCCGATGTTGCAACTATTGACCTGATTTTCTGCCACCAGTGCCTACGAAGGCTGCCCCAGGTAACATACAGTCAGGTAAGAACTGTATCTTTGCAATGCAAAGGAATTTCAAAGCAAGTTCTTTTGTTCCCAACCCACCCCCCAATTGGACCGTCTCCCCTACCC
>NW_006486470.1:0-629 GCF_000325575.1 Pteropus alecto | reverse complement strand
TTTGATCTGAAGTGAGTTTCTTGTAAGCAGCATATTGATGGGTCATTTTTAAAATCCATTCTGTCACTTTATGTCTTTTGATTGGAACATTCAGTCCATTTACATTTGGGATAATTATTGATAGGCATGTGCTTGTGGTCATTTTGTTATTTTTGTTGTCCTTGGCTGTTTCTTCTCTTGATGAGATTCCTTTCTCTTTTTGTTTATATTTATTTCTGTGTGGATTTGGCTTGTAGTTACCATGAGTTTCATAAAAACCCGTCTATATCAATAGCAGTCTATTTTAGGCTGATAGACATTTAAGTTTGGTTTCATTCTAAACCAAGCATTTTTGTTCCCCCTCTTCTCTATGTTTCGATATCATGTTTTCTTTCTTTTTGTTTTGTGAATCTCCTGGTTTATTTCTTTACTGTAGTTATAGTTAATATTGCTATTAATGTCTTTTAACTTTCCTGTTAACTTCTAAGTGGTTGATTAACTGTGGTTATTATATATTTGCCTTTACCAGGAAGATTTTTTTTCTCCTTTGTTGTATTTTCTTATGCGTAGTTATGGCCTTTTTTTTCTGTTTAAAGAAGACCTGTTAACATTTCCCATACGGCCAGTTTAGTGGTGGTAAACTGCTTTGG
>NW_006486469.1:0-629 GCF_000325575.1 Pteropus alecto | reverse complement strand
GCAGCCTGTTTGTTATTCACAGCTGTGTACCTCGCACTGTGTGTGGCACTTTTGGGGGCTGGGACCCCGTGGCGAAGCGGGCAGCCCCGGGCCACTGAGATGCATGTTTTAGTGGGGGAATAAACGGATCATCTCAGGATCGGGAGCTGAGCCAGCACCGTGGGCGAGGATTCGGGCTGCAGAGAGGGACTTACAGAGGCCCTCACGCGGGGCACACAGCGCTGGCCTGTGCGGGCTCCAGGGTGGGTGAGCGCGGGGACCTCTCACCAGCCACCGGGGCTCGATGCGAATCAGGTCCTACGAGCACATCCCGCGCTCGGCACCCGGCACACACCGCTTCCCGATGGTTCGCGTCTGCTGGCGTTTCGGTCCTGGCGGTTGTCCTATGGGATTGCGCTGTGTCCCTGAAGAAAGGACTGAGTGTCAGAGCATCATGACTGCCAGCCTGGAAGCCAACGTCGGGCCCTGACCACAGGAAAACCTCGGAGGGCGGACCGAGGTGCGTAGAAGGCTCCTGCCGGGGCCGCGTGGCGCTCTGGGTCTCCTGGCGGTGGGAGGCGGGGTCACAGCCAGGCTCGCAAGGACAGAGCGAATGGCACGAGCGGCCGCGGCAGAGGCACCTGGGAGAA
>NW_006486468.1:0-629 GCF_000325575.1 Pteropus alecto | reverse complement strand
CAGCCTTGCTGGCACCTGTGTTCTGTCCATGCTTGGGCTGGCCTGGGGGACAGGCTTGCCTAGTCTTTCCCGAGGCCTAGGAAGTGTCCTGGGAAGGCCTGCTTCTTTTTCCTAAGCATACCTGCAGGGATTATACTCCCATGCCTTGGGCCTTCCAGGTCAGGGGATCTAGGAGCTCCCCTCCCATCCTTTGTTGACTGACTGACTCTCCCCACACTGAGGCCTGGGGCTCAGCCACTCCCTCTGCTTGCTCCTTGCCCCACAGCTGACATGAAATTCCTACCTCCTTCATGCTGTCCCTCGAAGAGGCAATGAAGAGATTTGTGATGGCAACATATTTTATTTTCTTCTTGTGAAATTATTTGCAGCTGAATAAAGTTAGTACAAGTTCAAAGAAGAAAACACAACAAAATAATATTTAGTAATTTTTTTTCTAATGAACCATTTTAGAGTTTGTATACAAAGGAGGACAAAACAAGGAACATTGAGCTGTGGGCTAATACATAATTTGATAATTAAAAGATCATAACTCATGGCAAAGGTGCCCTCATTAAAAAAAATAAAGAAGCGATGCTGAATTTGTAAAATTCTAAACAATGACATTCCCCCATGGAAAGTCTAAAATACAA
>NW_006486467.1:0-629 GCF_000325575.1 Pteropus alecto | reverse complement strand
GTGTAGTTCATGCATGTGTGCTTCGTGCATGTGTATGCACACATGTGCATGTGTGTAGTTTGTGTGTGCACATGCATCTGTGCATGTGTGCGGTTCATCATGTGTGCACATATGTGTGCATGCACTCGTGTGCATATGGGTAGGTATGCATGCATTTCATGTGCACATGTGCATGCATGTGTGTGTGCGTGTGCGCGTGAGCCTATGCGGGCATGGGTGGGTGTGTGTCATGAAACAGGGCAAGAAGGAAAATATCACTTTACGTCTCCAGGTTCCATCCAATCATAGATAAATGTGGAGGTTCATGAAACACAACTGTGCTTTCCCTCAAAATCCTGGGAGTGAAAATCAGCCCAAAATGTGCCGTGGAGAGAAAGGGGCCGCATGGCAGTGAAACGGCGTTTGAACGCGCTGCGTGAGACATAGAGCCTTAGAACAGTGTCAGACGCGTCTACCTGACACCTCGCCGCTGGGCTCTGTGGACCGGGGGGTAGAGACATTAAAAAGACCCGCACGTTGTCCGCAGTTGGCGCCCACCTCACCGTGGCCGACAGGATGGATGCGGGGGCGTCCCCTTCGCCCACACCCAGCCTTTCGCGGCAGCCTGTGCCCCCTCATCACCGACAGGG
>NW_006486466.1:0-629 GCF_000325575.1 Pteropus alecto | reverse complement strand
TCGGTATCTCCCCTGGACTCAGGTCACTCCCAGAATGCCGTGCCTCTCCGAGGAAAGAGTCTCAGCTGGTGACAGCTCACATGGAAGCCAAAGATCCAGGCATCTGCTTGGTGTTTGGTGACCTTCCTTATACGATGGGAAGATTCTAGACTGAAGGTCATCCAACTTGATGATCACGTATTAGCTGCGAGAGCTGGAGCCCAGCCCTCGGGCACACACATGCACATACCCGGCCACCCAGGGGTCCCAATGCACAGACACACACACACACACATGCACTGACCTCCCTGCCCCGGGGAGACAGTCCTGGGTCCCCTCCGATCCGGCCCTTGAGGTTGAGCTCACTCTCACCGTGCCGGCAGAGGTAGATGGAGCGGGGAGTGACATGGATGTTCATGAGGTAATAAACGATGCGACTCTGGATGTGGTCAGCGACGCGGTTCACCACATAGCTCTGTCCCACGTCCATGATCTTGATGTAGGACAGATCCCTTTTCAGACGGAAGGCAGAGAGAGGCCTGTGAGTGAACCCAGGGCCATCGAGGGCACATTCCGCCAGCCCCAGGAACTGGCCGAAGAGCCTTGCTTGCATCTCTGCCCACCAGGCTCGACGTCGCAACGCACGGGAC
>NW_006486465.1:0-629 GCF_000325575.1 Pteropus alecto | reverse complement strand
TTTAAGAGGATTCTGACAACCTGAGGGATGGCAGCTCTTGGCCTGAGTTGCCCCAGTTTCCCTGCCTCCTGGGCCCCGTGTTTACTTCCCCGTGTATTAACCCAAGAGCTTCCATTACCAGTGTGCTGACACCGAGCAGCAGGCAGGAACCAGGCAGCTGAGTGCGGGAGCCTGAGCTCTTTGACTGCCAGGCCTTGGGACCATGGACTCTGGGCACAGAGAGGGACAGTGACTTGCCCACGGAGACGGAGGCTTGGGATGGATATGGTGCTCCCCGAGAGGATGACCAGACTGTCCACGAGTCCTCTGTTTTAGACAAGCTGGTCATCCTGACAAAAGCCGTCTCAGGGCCAAGCAGGCCTGTGGGGTCGGGTAACCCAGCCAGGGCAGCCAAGGGCCTTCAGGTTGCAGGGCTTCAGACAGGGAGCTGGAGAGAGGAAGCTAACGGGGCTCTTGTTCCAGGCGTGGGGGGATTCTGGAGCGGGCGAGGGGCCCTCCAGCATCTGCTCATCTGTGGAAGGCCTCCCAGAGCCTCGGCAGCCTCAGTGGACCAAGCTCACCGACCACACTGATGAGCTGGGTCCAGCCCTCAAGACCTGATGTGAAAAGCTTCACTTTTTTTTTTTTTT
>NW_006486464.1:0-628 GCF_000325575.1 Pteropus alecto | reverse complement strand
GATGGAATGTTGTAGCTGCTTTGGAAAATAGTTCGCAGTTCCTCAATAAGCTAAACATAAATTACTACATGACCCAGAAATCCTAAGAATACATCCAAGAGCATTGAAAACACATGCTCCATACTAAAATATGTACACAAATGTTCATAGATGCATTATTCATAATGCTGGAAAATTGGAAGCAACTTATATGAATGGAGAAGCAAAATATATTATATTTATATTATGCAGTGGAATATTATTCAGCTGTGAAAAGAAATTTTGTATTAATACAATGTGGATAAACCTTGAAAACATTACGCTTAGTGAAATATGCCAGTCACAAAAGATATATCATATTGTATAATATTATTTAATTTCATTTATATAAAATATCTAGAATATGTAGATTCTTAGAGATAGAAAGTACATAGGTAGTTGCCACAGACTGAAGAGAGAAGAGAATAGGGAGTGACTGCTAGTAGGTATAGGGTTTCTTTTGGGGTTGATAAAAATTTTCTTGAATTACATTGTGGTGATGGTTGTACAACTCCATGAATATACTAAAAACTACTGACTTGTACGCTTTAAAAAGGTGAATTTTATGTCATGTAAATTATGTCTCAATGAAGCTGTTATTTAAAAAAGA
>NW_006486463.1:0-629 GCF_000325575.1 Pteropus alecto | reverse complement strand
CTCAGAGCCCTCCGCTCTAATAGGACGCTGATGGGACAGGAGCTCCACGGGACAGCGATGTGGCCAGCAAGGCACGCTCGCAGCCGCTCCGGGCCCCAGGGCCTCGCTGCACCCCTGGGCCTCTCCTCAGAGCAGAGGGGATGTACATGGCTGTTCTCCATCCACGAGGCCACCAAGAGCCCCGGGGTTTTCCAGGCAGCAGCGGCTCCCCGGTGCTGAGGGTGTCGTCTCTGAAAATGGCTCTCGCCACAGAGGATGCTGGGATGTGGCACAGAGACCCACCCCGTCCTGTCCTCACCCTCCGTCAGGCTTAGCCCGCAGCTGTCGCCGGCGTGAGCTGAGCGACTCTGAGCAGCCCGCACGACAAGGAGAGAGCCCCACGGCACGTCCTCTGGGGGCCTCGGAGAAGGGCGCCCTGCGAGGTGAGTCTGTCTGTGTCGGGTCTCCCCCGTTTTGTGAGACCGTCCGTCAGATTAGGTGGGGGTCCAGGCACGCAACCTCATTTTGACTCACTCATCTCCATAAAGACCCTCTCGCTAAACGAAGCCACATTCTGAAGTACTGGGCTTTAGGACACATGTATTCTGGGGGGGGGGGACAAAATTCAACCCATAATAGGGGGTGAAGGC
>NW_006486462.1:0-629 GCF_000325575.1 Pteropus alecto | reverse complement strand
GTTATTTAATTCTTTCAACAACTCCTTGAAGAAATTATATTCATCTTGTAAGTAAGAAAACTGAGACTCCAAAAAGTTAAGTAACTTGCCTGAAGTCCCAGGGAACATCAAGGGGTGAGTGTGGGTGCACTGTCCTGAGTTCAGGCAATAAGAAAGTGCATTGTCCGCAGAGAATTTAAATATAATAATAAAACTGAATAAAAGTTAGACTACCTTGTTTGATTTTCCTTTAGCATTTTAAAATTTTTTGGTAAAATATGCAAAACAAATGTGCCATCTTAACCACTTTTAAGTGTACAGCTTCGCCACATTAAGTACATTCACGTTGTTGGGCAGCCATCACCGCCACCCAGCTCCAGAACTCTTTTCATCTTGCAAAACTGAGAACTTGAGCCCACTGAACAATAACTCCTCATTTCCCTTCCCCTCGTCTCTGGCAACCACTGTTCTATTTTGTGTCTTAACGAATTTGACTACTCTAAGTACGTCATAACAATGGAATCATACAATGTCCTTTTGTGACTGGCTCATTTCACTTTGCATAATACCTTCACTGTTTATGCATGTTATAGCAAATGTCAGAATTTCCTTCCTTTTTAAAAGACTGAATAATATTCCATTGTATGTCT
>NW_006486461.1:0-628 GCF_000325575.1 Pteropus alecto | reverse complement strand
GAGTCACCATGCCTGGAGTATGATAGGGGAATGATACCTGGATCTCAGTGTTAGATGAAGATTCAAGTTGGAGGACTGGAGAATATTTAGGCCTGGGAGCATTCATGAGGCATGATCCTTGTCTTCAGATAGTGGGAGGCTCTGGATGAAGGAAGGAGAATCACAATTGGTTTATGTGGCCTTAAGGAGAATGGGACCCTGCATGTGAATTACTGAGATACATTTTACCTTAGAATTGAAACATTAACAACTCTCTAATAGTAGAGCTTTTAAAGAGAGAATGAGTTGACTCAACAAGAAGTAAGCCATTTACAGTTATAGGTCTTCAAGAGATCTTCTATCAGGTGATGGCTTCAAGTTAGTGTGTGTTACCCTTTAAAGAAAAAGTTTTTTTAATTCTATGAAAGGGAAA
Organism: Pteropus alecto; assembly: GCF_000325575.1. Classification (NCBI taxonomy): domain Eukaryota; kingdom Metazoa; phylum Chordata; class Mammalia; order Chiroptera; family Pteropodidae; genus Pteropus; species Pteropus alecto. Next base: position 216 of record NW_006486461.1, on the reverse strand, counting down.
GAAAATCATTCTATTACTTGGAGTGAGGGCTAGGCTGCCATAACAAAGAGACTCAGATATTCAATCACTTAAAGAGCAAAGAAATTTGTGACTCTCTCACCTCACAGTATAGGGCAGGTTGGCAGCCTCTGCTCCCTAAAAACATCTTGGAAAGCAGGCTGCTGTGGGTGTGGGGCGTAGCTCTGCCCTCAACGTTAGGCTCCCAGTTTGACCCCA
>NW_006486460.1:0-629 GCF_000325575.1 Pteropus alecto | reverse complement strand
TGAAAACAATAATACTTTTTTTTTTTTTGGAAGGGGCAATTTAGAAAAATGTTTGGTATGGGCGCTACATTATCACTTAAACCCAAGCAATATTATACAATCATCCCCTGAATCAACAAATTACTCAGATTGTGGTAGTACCTCTAATAATCATAATCCTTGGACATTCCCTGTTCACTTCCAAGCTTGTTACTTCATACCTTTAAATATGAAACATTCTTCCCTCTTTTTCAGCCCACATTCGCTAACTTAATTGTGTGACTTTTACTGGACAAATGGAATTGCCAGTTGAAATGCTCTCCTGTGATCTTCTTGAAGTCACTTGGGTCATCCTTCTTCATAATAAGTAATAGCTATTCTGAACATTGACTCACCAGTACCCTTGTGTCTAAACTAAATCCAACTTAAAGATTTCACGAGGTACTGGTTACTTGTGGGAGAAAGAAATATATATTTCTACAGGTTGGATTTGGGGGATGAATCCATTTATGTTCCCAGTGACCCATCTTAATCTCTATCCTAACAAAATTAGCTCTTAAACCAGAAGGTGAAAAAAGACTAAAAGCAATAGTTAAAATCCTAATAATAAAAATTCAAGGTACCTTTTCTAGTTCTTATAGTACTCCCAT
>NW_006486459.1:0-628 GCF_000325575.1 Pteropus alecto | reverse complement strand
CTCACAGAAGTAGACAATCTGAATAGGTCTATATCTATTCAAGAAGTAGAATTGATAATTAATAACCTTCCAAAACAGAAATTGCCAGGCCCAGATGGGTTCACTGGTGAATTCCACCAAACATTTAAAGAAGAGATAAAAGGATAAATAACATAAAAGAAAGATTAAGAGGTAGGAAGACAGAGTAAGAAGACAGAAGTCTGTCTAATCAGAATTCTAGAAGGAGATAATTGAGATTTTAAAAGGGGGAGGTGGGAAGCAATATTCAAAAGAATTGTGGCTATTTTTTTTCAATTGATATAAATGACATGAATCCTCCGATTCATGAAGTGTAACGAATCACAGGAAGGACTGCTTCCCACTAATGACTGAGTATGGCAGGGATATTAAATAGATCTGTTCTTAGTTGGCCAAACTTGGCTCAAGGATTCCTAACCTCTTTGCACTGAACCTTCTTTACACTGCCTGGATGCTTCCACTAACCTTCCCTCCTGTCACTTGAGGTAAGATTTGCATCATGGCCTGATGCTTATCCAGCCTTACCTGGTTCCTCTCCTACTTCCTTGACACAGAAATTTCTTCTCATAAAATCTTTGCACATTTAATCCCATCTTGGCATCTGCTTCTC
>NW_006486458.1:0-628 GCF_000325575.1 Pteropus alecto | reverse complement strand
CCGCTGCTCCGGGAGAGGTACAGGGTGAGACTCCGGTGAGCTCTGGTCTACTGGTCGGTGTTTCCTGTGCATTTCTGTTTAAAAGCACCTTACCTAACGCACGCTACTGAACCGTGAACACTGAACCCGCGGCCAGCGGCGCCGCACGTGCCTCGCGCCTGCATGAAGCTCGGCCAGCACACATGTTCCCTCCATAAGTCACAGCACAGCCCTCGCACTCAGGATGCTCAGCCACACATCAGCATATTCTTGGGGCTATTTTAAACAGCAAAATCACCAAGGAAAAATGCAAACATGCAAAAAGTGTGGCTCTACACAGACCAGTAGAAGGACACCTGTTCGCGGGGTGGGGCTGAGGCCAGAGGGCAGAGTCGCCTGGGCTGGGCCCACGCCTGTCAGTGACACGTGCCCACGATGACTGAAAGCAGAGTGAAATGATGACTCCGGGTGACAATTCGCAAGCACATTTCAGCAAGAAAGCCCATCTGCAAACACAGCCGTGCCTGAATGATGGGGACATTCTTTCAGTGTGCTTGCTACGTGACCACCAGGTAACGGGCGGGCACGGTGACACAGGACCACCGTAGGGTCCCACACTGGCCACACTGGTCAAAGCAGTTACAATGCT
>NW_006486457.1:0-628 GCF_000325575.1 Pteropus alecto | reverse complement strand
GGACTAATAATCATGAGACCAACGCTATGAGACAAGCACTGTGTGACCTGGTCACCTTTTCTTCTTTAAGTCTCACACAACCCTGATGCCATTTTGCGACAAAGAAACTGAGTCTCAAACCAATTATATCGTTTATCTGAGCATTTGGCACAGCTACTAAGTAGAACTGCCAGCATTTAAGCCCATTTTTCTTGCCCCAAAGGGCACCATGAAGTAGATCAAGTGTCCATGAAATACCCCTTGAAATTTAAGATTCTGTGTTCCAGAGCCATTGTGGACGACGCAAATCTGTGTCAATGCCTGTATGTCATCATCGGTGCATCTTGAAAGCAGAAGCACACTATGCATCGTGGGGGCGAGTGATCGGCTGCCCTCCACTCACCACACAAAGGACTTTGGGCTCAGGGTTCTCAGTCTAAGGATCTGAGACGCCCTTGTAGGCCCATCACCACTGCAACGAAACTAATCACTTCTGCCACGGTCGGCACCTGTGGGCCAAGCACAGTGCCAGGCCCTGCAGAGAGATCTTTTGTGTAAAGCTTGCAGTGTCCTTGCAAGCCATAGTTCTTTCATTTTACAGATGATGCTACCAAGGGTGAGAGAGAGAGGTTTCATGACTTTCCCATGG
>NW_006486456.1:0-628 GCF_000325575.1 Pteropus alecto | reverse complement strand
CGGACGACCCTCCTGGATGCTCCCACTGCATCCTGTGCATACTTCTGCCATGACATGTGGCACCCTGCTCTGTATACACCAGTTTATCTAATGTTACCTGTGCGCCGAGCATCCCTGTGGAGTATGGTCTAGATTTCATTCAGTTTTGGATTTGTAGTATCCTCGTGTAATTTCTGGCACCAGAAAGGCCCTTGATAAAGCATGAGTGAATAAACTAACATACAAACAAAAAAGGACAACTTCTACCTCTTTGTTTAAAGCTTCTGATGCCTCAAGAACGGGAACCATGGCTACTCCCATGTATTTCCAATACATAATACACTGCCTGACACTTAGTCGATACTTGAAGTTTGTTGAAAACTCAAGCACACATGCGCACACGCACTTGGGCCCCGCTCTCCAGCCGTGGCTGAGAGGTCGGGTGCTGTGGCCCCAGCAGCGTGAGGAGAGTATCTCCAGCTGCAAGCATGAAGCTGAGGCAAGTTGAACTGAAATCAAGACCTGAGTGCTAGGACTTCTGGTTATGGTGGGTGGGACCAGGAATTAGAGCAGGTGGTTCCTGTGAGCACCAAAAGAAAGAGTTCCCCAAAAATGTGAACCCAAAGAGGCCCACACCAAGACACATCAT
>NW_006486455.1:0-628 GCF_000325575.1 Pteropus alecto | reverse complement strand
TTGTTGAATTAAACTTTTCTTCATTTAAGAACAGCAAAAATAGCATTTTTTGCTAACTTATGTCATGTTAAAAAATCTTAATTAGACAATTATTATAATACCTCTTATATTGATTAACTAGTATCCAAAAATAAGTATATTTTTCTCTATGAGTGGTGCTGTGGAAAAATGCTTTAATATAAAAGAAATCATTCAATATTTACCTTTTCTGTCTAGCTTTTTCTCAATATTTTGCACATGACATTTGTCTATATCGTTAAATTTAGTTGTAATTATTTCATTCTCATTACTAAATACAATATCATTGCATGCATATCTCTTAATTCATATTAACATCTCAAATTCTTCTCCTTTTTCTATAAAATGGCAATACACTGGGCTCTTGGATATATACTCACAGAGGCAACAGGCTCGCATCTCCTCTAGCAGCTCCCCCTTCTGCAGCTGAACAGATGCTTGGCTTCTCAGATTGACAAGGTGATGACTCAGCTGAGTCCCTCACACTGTGTTCTGACATGCATTTTTGTATCTTCTGTCACAATTATGCAATCTTTAATTCCTATATTGCAGTTGCATTTTCATTAGCCAACCTTTATTGATATCTACATAAGAAATAAGTATAAATATT
>NW_006486454.1:0-628 GCF_000325575.1 Pteropus alecto | reverse complement strand
GCCCCGAGCAGACTTGGCACCGAGTGAGGAGGCTGCTCTCCAGGAAGCGAGGGCATCGCTTCCTGTGCTCCGGGCTCAGACTCACACCCGTGTCCCCAGATCTGGCTGCAGTCACCAAGGCCCAGTGCCCGGAGGTCTGGGTGCCTCACGAGCTTTGGGCCTCCATCCGACACGTGCTCCAAGGGCTGCAGGGGCTATTGGGGGGTCTCAGCCGACACCCGCGATGTCCCCAACCAGACACGACAGCAGCTGGCCACGGCGGCGAGCATCAGCACCCCACCCGATCACCCCGAGCTGCACGCCCCCTGGGAAGGGTGGGGGTGACCACAGACACACGTGCCGGCAGAGCCCAGTGCTGCCGGGCGAGGCGCACACTCCCGTGTCCCCTGGAACGCAGACAGGTGCCCCGGTGCGTTGCTGGGGACAAAGACAGCACTCGGCGCCCGCACCGTGAGCTCCGCGGCGTCACCGGAGCCGGGACGACTCGCTCCGCCTTAGTAACAAGCCGGGAAATGCCGGAATCAGGACCCCCGCCCCGCAGGCACCCGCGTGGCCTTCGCTCGGGGCGGGGCTGCTGCTGCTGGCGGCCCCCGGGGACCGAGCCCACATCGAGCCTGGACCGGAGCCC
>NW_006486453.1:0-628 GCF_000325575.1 Pteropus alecto | reverse complement strand
TGGAGAGGACACACACAAACACACACACATTCATTCATTCAAACCAACATTTATTGAACTGTGCCCTAGAGATACAAAGGTGAATAAAATAAAATATGGTCCCTGTTCTCATGGAGCTAATAGTCCAGCATAGACAGGAGATAGACAGGAGTTTACATATAGTATTGAATTATAATTATTTGTTATAAAGTTTTATAATACATATAAGTACAGAGATGTTATTACTTCTGTGAGGTGGGAGGCGATGCAGAGGAAATTAGGGATTCCAGGTTTCTCGGTTCAGGGAATTACAAATAGTTTGCATTTGTTGGAGTGTAAAGAACAAGGTGAGATAAGGAGCTGATGCGATGGGCAAGGCCTTGGAACCATGAATATCATCCAATAAAATATAAATGACAGTGTCAGACTATCCCACATATTGCTCTTACCTATAAAATACGCAGTCTAGTAAGGAATATAGTCCAGTAGACACAAGTTCCTAGTAGATTTAAAGCCTATCATTGTCTCTTCCTTCCCCCATCCCTCCATCCCCACTTCTCTGCAGCTAATATTTTGAGATGTTGGAGCTTCATGCTGGAGAACAAAGGGAGAAGGCTGTAGATTCCAAGGCCTATCCACGTGCACAAAG
>NW_006486452.1:0-628 GCF_000325575.1 Pteropus alecto | reverse complement strand
GATCTCTATTTTAATGCCATTCTGGTCTGAGAACATACTCTATATGATTCCAGTTGCTTGTGACTTGTTTTATGGCCCGGCATATGGTCCATTGTGGTGACTGTTTCCAAAACCCTTGAAAAAAAAATGTGCATTATTCAGTACTAGGTTGTATATACATTTGTCGAACAGAAAAAAAGGAAAAATTTACATAAAAATATATTCCTCACATCACATAGACACCCTAAAACTCTGTGAATGAGCTGCTCGTGGACCACGTAAAATTAACACAATTTTCAATACTCTGCCATAACGCATTTTCCTATATTTCTGTTGTATAAATTACTTAAGTGCATTGATTTGACATATACAGTCCCCGTTCATCAAAGACTGCAGAAACACGTTATGACAATCCATAACTTTGCCTCTGTGTTCTCAAAGGAACGCCACGATTCGGTTGAATTTAAATGTCACCCGATATTTTTCCAAATGCTCTTTCTTTCTCGGTCAGCTTCACAGAGTCACGTCCTGTGATCCGACGCTACAAATACGCCAGTTCCTTGGCGTTCATAACACTTCGCGGTGCAACTTTATAACAGAATTCGGCCTCCTTCCTCTCCCAGGGCCTATTTGCTGTTACAGTAGCAAG
>NW_006486451.1:0-628 GCF_000325575.1 Pteropus alecto | reverse complement strand
GTAATAGTAGCTGTAGCTAAAAGGAAACTGAAAGCTGGATTCAGCTTGTGGGTAGGCCAAGGCAACTCTTCTCAGGGAACACAGCCCCCTGGAGGCCACGTGAGACAAGGGCTGCGACTAAGAGGAGGCCGGGCTGCTGCTCTAGACAGAAATCTTGTCAAACCTGGAGATATCTCTTCGAGCTACAAACAGGGCTACTTCTTGGCAACAGTAGATTCAAATATTGTCAACAGGCTGTTTCCTGACCTCTTGTCTATTACAAAGAGAAAGAGTCTCCAAGCTCCACCTTCAGTCAGTGCATGGTCTCTTAGAGTTCGGGCAGTTAAAGGAACGGAGAAAATGTGGTATTTCTCTCCATTCTACTCTGCAGACCACAGCCTCCCTATGAATCACCTGTTCCATGTGCTATGGGACTCTAGGGGCAGCTAGAGTTGCAAACTGGGAATGGAACTCAATGGTAAGCGGGAAAATCTCATTGAACATTAACTAAACGACTCTCAATAATATTGTTTTAGTCTCATAGATTCTTTCCTAATTTCTGAATTCAACTGTTATTAACTAGTAGTGTATTCTTATCGTCACGAGGAATAAATATCTTGACATCTCTTTCACTCCATACTAAAACCTC
>NW_006486450.1:0-628 GCF_000325575.1 Pteropus alecto | reverse complement strand
ATCCCACTGATGCTGACATAAGAGGAGGTGCCCCCTCCCCTCTGCTAGGCAGTGGGCTCCCTGCCAGGGCATCTGGGGTCTCCAGGTTTTCCTTGGCTTGTGGCCACATCCCTCCAGCCTCTGCCTCCATCATCACCTGGTTTCTCCTCTCTATCTCTCCGTGTCCCCAAATCTCCCTCTGCCTTTCTCTTAAAAGGACATCTGTCATTGGATTCAGGGCTCACCCCAATCCAGGCTGACTTCATCTTAACTCGATTCCATCTACAAAGACCTTTCTGAATCAGGTCACAGTCACAGGTTCCGGGAGGACACGGCAAGGTGGTGGGGTCACTGTTCACCCCAGTGCAAGCAGGAGGGGGAGGGAAAGGTCTTATCCATCCATATTGAAGCCGGTCTCAGAGAAGGGACACCTGAGGCCCCCTCTCCCATTGTGGTCCAAACCTGGCTGGACTGGAGCGATGCCCCATGTGCTGAGCCACCGAGCAGATGAAGGGGCGTCAGGGCCACACACAGATGCTCAGAGAGGCCCTGAGGACTGATACCGGCCATGGGGCAGAGCTGCTCCACCATCCCGACAGGAAAGAAGCCCATGGTGCCTTAGAGGGGGAGGGACAGGCCCAGCAGTGGC
>NW_006486449.1:0-627 GCF_000325575.1 Pteropus alecto | reverse complement strand
AAGATCGGGATATGCACAGAGTTCTTTGGGAGCAAAAGGAGAAAATCAAACTTTCAATGATGGTCAGAGCCTCGATTTTCAAGTCACAGAAATCTGGATCTGTTCTTAACTCTGCCACCTAAACAGTTGTGTGACATGAGAGTCAAGGTTTTCTCATCTGTAAAATAGGACAATAACAGTTTCATCTGTTCCTTGTTGGGAGTAGATGAGACAAAAGTGCATAATATGGCAATACATTACAGACACTCAATAACAGGTGTATGACAGTCATAACAAGAGGGTATCTAGCCTGGGTCAGGAAGGCTTCCTGGAGGTGACTCTTGATCTGCATCTTGAATAGAAAGGGGAAGGAATCGAGATGGAACCTTAGAGAAAGGTTAATTTCCCATAGTATTGAGAACTTTTCACAATCCAGTCTCTACCTCTCTCAGCAACCTCATTCCTCTTAACTCTCCTTCTATCAAGGCTGGTTTACTCACTGACCTCAGACTATGCTTAACTTATTTTTTCTCTATTATTGCTTAGGCCATACCCATTCCTGAACAGCCTAAAGCTTCTCTATAAAACCAACATAAGTTCCACCTTCTTGTAATTGATTAGTTTAGACCTTATGAATGGCTCCATTCT
>NW_006486448.1:0-628 GCF_000325575.1 Pteropus alecto | reverse complement strand
CCTTGATTATTACAATAGTACACTCACTACTTTCCTGCAACTATCATTCCACGTCAGTCTAGTCTCGATTAAGTAGCAAGGTTAACAGAGAGAGAGAGAGCGAGGGAGGGAGGGACAGAGAGAGAGAGAGATTGTGTCATTGTTTACCATCTTACTCAGTATAAAAACCAAAGAACTCCATGTGGCCAGCAAGCCCCTACCTTGATCCAGCTGCTGGCTACCACTCTCACTTCATCTCCTACTACACATCTCCTTGTTCAAAATGTTCTTCCTACACTGGTTCCCTTTGCTCTTCCCTCAATATGCTAGGTACTCTTCCTTTGTTAGGGCTTTTGCACTGGCTATTCTCCTTGATTGAAAAGCACTTCTTTTAGATATTGCATGGCTTGCTCCCTCACTGCCATCATAGCTTTGCTAAAATGATCTTCTATTATTGAAGAGCTTTCCCTGATTACATAAGATTACAGCCCATATCCCGAGGCTACTGCTCTGCAAAACTCCTGGGTGTAGCATTCACATCATAGTCAATGTAAATTGTGTTTCTTGGAGTTGGGCAATGCACAGCCTACCATGTCTCCTCCAGCTTTGTTCTTCTTCATAGTACTTAATGTTACCTGAAATAGATTTT
>NW_006486447.1:0-628 GCF_000325575.1 Pteropus alecto | reverse complement strand
GCTCAGCTCTGTGGGTGGGCCAGCCACTCCTTTCCTCCTAGTTTCTCACAGCAGCAGTGCCCAGGGCTTTGTGGGAGGGCTGGGCCACCTTCCAGATGAACTGACTTCAAAAGGCCTAAGGAGAGGCGCTGTTGCCCAGTGGGAGGAGTCCAGCTTTGGAACCAGATGGCTCTAGGGGCTGGCGGCAAGGCCAAACCCTAGCTTGCTGCACGACCCGGGGCCATCCCTTAGCTCTCTGAACCTCAGTTGCCTCACCTGCAAAAAAGGAGTAAGATGATCTTCTTTACAGATAGTTGTGAAGGTTAGAAATAGAAATGTATAAAAGTGGGACAAAGATGAGGTTTTTAAACCTGAGCTAGAGCTCAAGCACATATCTAGCATCCAGGAATTAGCAGTCTGGCCCCAATTTCAAATAGTTTGCCCTACACATCCACTTCCACTTATCAGGCCCCAGGTCCTGTGTTTTTATTTGGAAAGCATGATAATCCCAATCGGTCAAGATCTGCATTGTGCAATATGCTAGCCACATGTTGCTGTATAAGTTCTAATTAAAATGAAACAAAATTTAAGCTTCAGTTCCTCACACTAGTCACATTTGAAGTGCTCAATAGTCATTAATGGTGTTAGA
>NW_006486446.1:0-627 GCF_000325575.1 Pteropus alecto | reverse complement strand
AGTAACACAAGGAAATTTGGGGAAATAAGTTACACCGCTCTGAGTAAAAATCCCATTAATACCCAGGAATAAGAATCTGGCAGCCCACCGTCTACGGGATAATGGCTAATTACCTGTGGTCACCTGAAATAAACTGTTCCTTATGGGTCAGGTTTAGGGAAACAACATTGCCACCGCCATAGAACAGTGTAAAAGGCAAGAGGAACTCAAGATTGTAGGGTAGAGTAGCAATTTGTAATAGCACTGAACTTGAATGAAAATGTCAAAGAAAATGTCAACGTTCTTAAAACCTAAGTCTTGGGACTTACTATACAGGTGCTAAAATTATTGTCTTATAGTCACAGGGTTAAAACAGCCCCAAAATGTCTTTGTGAAGGTTGGCTCAATAATCTGGACAGGATGGGACTCTGGGTATCAGAATGGAGGTATTTAGGCTTCGACAGACTCAGAATACTCCAGACCCACAAATACACAAACCCCACTGGTCCTCCTACGCCTTCCCTACCCCCAAGGATTTTCTTATGCTCCCCCCATCCCACCACTGTTTCCAGGCCTGAGGTAGCCAATAACAAAGTCGATACTGGGATGAGGCAGAACACAGCACTTTACTAAGTCATGTCAGCAAAA
>NW_006486445.1:0-628 GCF_000325575.1 Pteropus alecto | reverse complement strand
TTTTTTTTTCAAATTATTTTTCATTTGAGAATATCTTCCTACGTGGATCCGCTCAGTTCTTTCACTGCTGCCTGGTATTCTGTTGCCATAGGCACCATCATTTATTTAGTTAGTTCCCTATAGATGAATATTTAGGTTGTTTTGGCTTTTCTGCTATTATAACAATGTTGCAATAAGCTTATCTTGCCATGTCCCCCATTCGCTTTAAATTATATTTTTAATTACCTAAGTGCAGCAGGCAGACATTCTCATTGTTTTATATTCAAGAATTCAGATAAGAGAAAAGTTCCTCTGTTCTATCTTCCACCATAATCACCTCCAATGTTCAGTCTCCTCCTACACGCTTATCAGTGTGGCATGTCATCCTTACGGACCCTTTTAATATGCATTTCTGTACATGCGGATGTATGCTGAGCTATGTATGTTTGCTCTGTGTTTTAAAAGCATAACGGGTATCATACTATACGGATTGTTTTGTATCTGGCTTTTTATCTTTTAAAATCACTGACATCTTTCTATGTCAGTAAATACGAAGCTACCTCATTCTTTTCACGCAAGGCATGTATCATGTTCAATTGCTTGGATCCCCTCCCTCTCTTCCTTCCTAAATCAATCCCTTACAAATATT
>NW_006486444.1:0-627 GCF_000325575.1 Pteropus alecto | reverse complement strand
ATGTTAAAATAATTCTAGAAAGATAGACTCTCATGTGTCTGAAAATACATGGTTTGAAATAAAACTTGCCCCAAATGCAAATTCTAGGGCAAAGATGAATTACATTTCCACATTTTCTTTATAACTTTGGCACCATTTGGCATAGATGCTTTCATTTACTTTTGTGAATAGGTAATATATTTACGTGAATCAGACACCAAACATTATTTTTAAAAATGGATATCTCTCTTCTACTCTTCAACATATGCCCCAGTCTTCTCCCCTGCACCTCCCCACTCACACACAGTTCTTTTTCTTTTTCTTTAGAGAACCATTATGCACATAGGAGATAGACATTTTTTCTTCCCCTTCCTTTTAAAACTAGTACCATACTCTGTACATCCTCCTGCACCTTGCTTCTTTTCACTTAGCAATATATCCTAGAGCTTGTTCCCATCGATACATAAAGAGCCTACTTATTCCTCTTTCTAGTTATTAAGTAGCCAATGTATGTACCATGTATGTACATACATTGTACCATAATTTATTTAGCCAGTCTCTATTGATGACCACGTAGATTGCTTTCCATATTCTGCTACTATAAATAGTGCAGTATTGAAAAACTATCAACGTACGTTATTTTATGTA
>NW_006486443.1:0-628 GCF_000325575.1 Pteropus alecto | reverse complement strand
GCCCCGGAGCGCCCAGGGGCCCAAGGCTTTCCCCGGATGGACAGGGCAGGCCTGTGGCCAGTGTGGCCACATGCGGCTGGAGCCAGCTGCAGTCCTGGAAGCCGGCGTCCGGCTCGCGGGGAGAGCGCCAGGGCCTGTGGCTTTGCTGGACACATGAGGGGATCCTCACAAAGCCTTCCCACTCAGGGCCACTGCCCACCCAGGTGCCCCGCTGAAGGACAGCTGGAGGCTGGGACACCACGACCCACCCTCATGGCTCATCCAGAGCCCTCGATGGCCCCAGAGAGCCCACACTAGGGCCCATATTAACACCCTGCAGGGGGCCAACCCCGACAACCGGCGCACTGAGGCTCAGTGGCCTGTGGACACCGGCAGTGAGTGCAGTGGGGATGGGCCGGTGGTCCACCTGCCACGTGGCTTCTGCCCTCCAAGGGGTCGCAGCCTCACAGGGGAGCCTCACCCTCTCCCTGGGGGCCCAGCCCCTGCATGCCGGGAGCAGGAAGATTCAGCTCACTTGTCTCCAAGACCAGCACCAGCCCAACTGCACACCCTCTTCCCGCCTCGGCTGCCCTGCAGGGCCCGACCTTCCCCAGCAACCCTGCAAGGAGCCGGCCTTGCCTCCTCCGCC
>NW_006486442.1:0-627 GCF_000325575.1 Pteropus alecto | reverse complement strand
AAATACCTTTTCAGATATGAGTTTTCAAGTAGAGGGGCTGCTGGATCACATGGTCGATCAATTAAAGGTCAACTTTTAATTGCAGCATAGCAGAGTGGTTTAGATCACGGATTCTGGAATCAGATTGCCTGGAAGTAAGTTCCAGCTCTACAACTTTATAGCTGTGTGACTTTGGTTAAGATATGTAATCTCTGGGCCTCATTTTCTTCTTCCACAAAATGGAGTTTATAGTATTTATTTCAAATAGTTGCTATGATCCTTAAAATAGTTAATATGTGTAAAGAAATTGGAAGAGTGCCTATCGCATGATAATCACTAAAAATATGAGCAACTGCCATTCTTATTAACACTGCACTAGCCTCAAGAAAATAGACCAATGGAATCTCGCAACAAAGAGACCATAGAGGTTATTTTGTCCACTTCCTTTCATGCACAGATGAAGAAAGTGAAACTCACACAGGAAGGCAAAGATACTTGTTCCAAGTGAAAGATCTTGTCAGCAGTAGATTTAAGTTTTGAAGGCAAATTTTCTGACCTTGGTCAAATCCACCCGGGAGCAGCACTGGCTTCATCTGAGTCCAGTATTACTGTAAGGTAGCTAGTCAGACATGAGCAACAGGGGAAACA
>NW_006486441.1:0-627 GCF_000325575.1 Pteropus alecto | reverse complement strand
AAGCAAGGTTGAAAACGTTCCAGGTGATGTCTGGATTAAAATGGTTTACAAGGCATTTTTTTTTGTAATCTGATTATAATCAGATTATAATCTCCATAGTAATTTATAAAAACAGTTTTAGCACTAGTTCTATTTTATAGGCAAGAAACTAATGCCCAGAGAAGCGAGGCATGTTGTTCAAAGTCACACAGTAATAAAGGTTGAGCACAGTCCTCTAACTGAAGATCCCATAGTCTTTCCACATATATTTCCATACTGTCCTCCACCGAGACTGTGCAAGTCCACAAACATACTCTCTTTAAAGGACTGCACCTGTCTCCTAGTGTCAGCTCAAACCATGCATCTATGCCTAATCTTCAGTGTGCAAAATTTGGAGATTAACATAGGTATTATCTGAAACTGAGTTCTTTTGAATGCAAGAACCATGATGCTATTCATCTTTAAATTCCCAGTGCTGGTCTCTTTGCAGATATTTTTAATATGTTTGTTGAATATATGCCATTTTAGTTTGATGCATTTATGTGACCTCTCATTCTGACTTTGTAGGATATAAAATCATTCATTTCTTTATTCTAACTTTCAAAAAATTATTTTATTATTTTATTATTAGTTTCAAGTATACAGTAC
>NW_006486440.1:0-627 GCF_000325575.1 Pteropus alecto | reverse complement strand
GGCTTTCAGTTTTATGTAAATGCATCATTTTTCTCCATTAAAGTAACCATGTTGGAGGCCAGGAATAAACAGAATTTGACTTTAAAAGCTCAGGAAATCATTCCAGGCCACAAAGGCAGGATCTAAGAATCGGTCAGTGTGGCAGGTTAAAGATGGCCACGAGTTCCTTCTACTCTCCTCTCAAGAAAGAAAGCAGTCACATGAAGAGGAGAGGCCTGAGCCTCGCTGGAGGAGGAGAGTCCAGCCCTTCCTTCCCCACAGAGAACCCAGGGGACTCCAGCCCCACTAGCCATCTGAGTGCCATCAAATGAGGGGGACAGAAGAACCGCCAAGCTGACAGCCAAAATACATGTCCAGACTTGACTGGGGACGACACCCAAGCAACATCTACATCACTGAGAACTCTGCTATTTTGATCCTAGCTACTGGCTACATCAGAGCAATAAAGTCAAAATCACTCATTCGTTCGGTCATTTATTCAATAAATCCTTATCGATCACTTTGTACATGTCAAATTCTGGGGACACGACATTAGTAGCTATAATTACACATTCAGCCAAGGGCAAATCAATCTCCAGAGATATACTGAACATCCTCTGTATTAGTTTCTTATTGCTGCTGTAACAA
>NW_006486439.1:0-627 GCF_000325575.1 Pteropus alecto | reverse complement strand
GCCCCTTGACTTAAATTGCTTTCTGAGCCTTGGTAGGCACCATTTTCCATTGCTTTGAAGCCATCTCAGAGTAGAAGGAATAAGATGAAGTTATTGTATTGTTGATGTTGAATGTGCTGATCTCTCCATCTTCGTCACCCTTCCAAGGATCCTTGCAATAAGACCATCACTGGAAGTTATTTATGCATGTCTGCATGTCTGTTTCTTTCTTGAGATCCTGAGAACCCAGGCTGGAAGGACCAGCCTAATGTGTGTCTGGATGTTGCTTTCCTTCTGGTCTGATCACATGTGGGAAGAGGAAGTTCAATGTTGGATGCAAACATTTGAGAGGGCCACTGATATATTTTATCAGTCTATTAGATCCAATCTATTTGATTGGATTCTGGAGAGGTTCACCCAGCTGGACATTTCATTCTTAGGAAGCATCAGTAAGGAAACTGGAGATGTTATTTATGCTGGAAAACAGAAGACATACAGGACCTACTGGCCAGTGATTTTATCTATGGGAAAGATTGATCCGTGGAAGTATATTAGTCTGCTCAGGCTGCCCTAACAAAATACCACGGACCGAGTGGCTTAGACAACCGACATTTATTTTCTTACAGTTCTGGAGGATGGAAGTCCCAG
>NW_006486438.1:0-627 GCF_000325575.1 Pteropus alecto | reverse complement strand
TCTTTTTTCTATAATCTTATTCATGCCTTCTCTCTTGTGTCTTACTCACCACTGCCAGAGTAAGATACAAGAGAGAAGGCATGAATAAGATCATAGAAATCTCAAACACCCATCTTATAGTTCTGTGGGTTATCTCACTTTTTCCTTTCCCTAATTTATTCATTTTTCTTATTATATTTTTTCTTCTTTATTATTTTTTGTTGTATTTGTCTAGATACTTAAGTTGAGCACTTAGTTCTTTTGTTTCTAACTTTACTCTTTTCTAATAAATGTATTTAATGCCATAAATTTAACATTTAGTGCCTTCATAATGAGCATTTGAAAATGTTCTGTTATTTCATGCTCTGACCATGAATTTTTTTGAAATAAAGTTTCTAAGTGAATTACTTAGTGGAATATGTTGTCAATGTCTATTTTTATTGCATTAAGTTATAGGATGACATTTGCATGACTGAAGTGTTTGGAATGTCTTTCATTTGTTGTCCAGTGCAAGAACCACCTTGTTCTGCAGGAGAGCTACAGTGGAGCTCCTGGTGTCTGAGTCGAGTGTTATAAGAGCCAGGTGATAGAAAATTTCAGATATGGTGTTTCTGCTAAAACAATCCCATGAAATGGGTCAGCATTTTG
>NW_006486437.1:0-627 GCF_000325575.1 Pteropus alecto | reverse complement strand
TACATTCTGTGGATTTTGACAAATGCTGTGTATCCACCAGTACAGTATTATACAGAATAGTTTCATGTCCCTCAAATCTGTGTTTTACTTATTCATCCCTACCTGTCCCCAATACTTGTTTTTTACAGTCTGCATAGTTTTGCCTTTTTCAAAATGTCGTGTAGTTGGAATCAGGCACTATGTAGCCTTGCAGACTGGCTTCTTTTCACTTAGCAATATGCATTTAGGGTTCCTCCAAATCTTTTTGTGGCTTTTGATAACTCAGTTCTTTTGATTGCTAAATAATGTTCCATTGTATGAATATACCATAGTTTATCCAATCGCCTATTAAAAATATGTTGTTCTCTTCTAAGTTTTGGCAAGTATGAATAAAGCTGCTGTAAACATTTGTGTGCAGATTTTTATGTGTGCCTTAAGTTTATAACTCATTTGGGTAAATATGTAGGAGTGTAATTTCTGGCTCGTATGGTTTAGCTTTATAGGAAACTGCCAAATTGTCTTCCTTTTGCATCCTGCCAGCAAAAATGAGGGTTCTTGTCGCCCTACATCCTTGCCAGCTTGTGGTGGTGTCAGTGTTTTAGATTTTAACCTAGAATGTAGGTGATCCTGTGCCCTTTCGATCCTCAC
>NW_006486436.1:0-627 GCF_000325575.1 Pteropus alecto | reverse complement strand
CCCTGGACCATTTGCTGAGCTGCCCCAGGCCCGGAGCTGGTAGCTGCCAGTCTAGGTTCACCACGTGGCCCCTATCACATGCCTCCAAGTTCAGCAAAAGCAGCGACCAACCGTGGATCATATTGTAGCTCCTACTAGGTAGGCTCAGGTGGTCACAGGCAGTGGTTGACCTTGGCCTGCACTGAAGTCCCTCCCCAGGGACCCCAAAACCTACACACTCAGAGGCTGGCATCACAAGGCACAACAAGGCACCACCTGATTAGCCCCGCTAGCAGCATACTCAAAGGGTGGTCTCAACAGGCACATAAGCCAGCTGGAGTAAACCCCATTCCATGGGGTCAGCCCACAAACAGCAGTTCATACCCTGTGGGTGTGGCCAATCCTCACTGCTAGTCAGCTCCAGTCGATCCTACCCACTGACATGCCAAGAGCAATGAAGGTTTAACCACAATAGGAGAGCACACACAACACATATAAAGAACACTCCCAGAGCACCTGGTACAGGTGACCAGGGAGACTATGACACTGGGTGCCACAGGACAGCTACTACATAAGGCCACTCTACTAAAACCAGGAAACATAGCAGCTGTATAACATAGAAACAAACACATGGAAGCAGCCAAAATG
>NW_006486435.1:0-627 GCF_000325575.1 Pteropus alecto | reverse complement strand
ACCAAATTTAATTACATACGTGTGTATGGGAACCCCACATATATGAGAGAGTCAAAGACCCCACAGACCTGAAAGATTCAAAGATAGAAAAGGAAAATGAGGTATATATGATATTCTAAGCTAAGGATGAAGTCAGGTGCTTTAGGGCTGCAGAG
This sequence comes from Pteropus alecto, assembly GCF_000325575.1. Classification (NCBI taxonomy): domain Eukaryota; kingdom Metazoa; phylum Chordata; class Mammalia; order Chiroptera; family Pteropodidae; genus Pteropus; species Pteropus alecto. Next base: position 472 of record NW_006486435.1, on the reverse strand, counting down.
GGGAGAAAACCATTTACAGATGAGATGTTCAGTAATCAGGAGTTTGCCTTGCTTTACAGATAAATTTTAAAAAGGTGTCTCTGGTAATCTATTATTATGAGCAAGGGCACTAATTCAAGTTCTTCTAGGCAGTTAAGGGGCAGCATAAGTTTCTCTTGAGCCTACAGTGTCTTGGTTGCCTTTAGCTCAAAACAATCTGTGTACCAGAGAGACACATCTTGGGGTGACTTTTTCTGAATGCCTACAAATGTTAGGGCATTATAGCCAAATGAGAACTAGGAGAGAAAGTGACCTGAACAGGGAACTGTAATTTCAATGGATGTGCCTCTGTGGATGGAAAAGGGGTTCTGTGGAGTGTATCCTCACAGGGTAATCTGATCTTAAATTCATAATGGGGCAGGTCCTGGTGGGTAGTCATGTCCCAGGCATATAACACTTTTAGTAAAAGGCTTATCTTTGCCTTAAGTAAGCC
>NW_006486434.1:0-627 GCF_000325575.1 Pteropus alecto | reverse complement strand
AGCACCTGGCACATAGCAGGTGTTCAAATATTATTTATTGGATGACAGAATAAGATGGAAACAACAAGGTGATGTGTCCTGGATGGGCCTCATGTGTTCAAGTAGCCACTGGATGAGGTGCTGGATGCTGATAAAATCAAGGCCTTCTTGGGAAAAGACGGGGGTGGAGGTGTGTGTGAAATATTGGCACAGCCCCAGGCAAGTGAGGGGCAGTGGGCTCACTAGGGGTTCTGAGCGCTCCACCAAGTGGTCCCAGGCACTCTAGGCCCGGTGCACTCTTTCTGATTTTCTGGGACAGTGGGTCCTTTCTTCTGGAAACTTGTTCCAGAATCAGCATGTAGTTCTTATTCCTTAGCCCTCTCTATCCTTCACTTCCTCTTTCGTGGCTCAAGTCTCCCGTTCCTCTTGTCAAAGAGAATCTTTCCTTCCCTTTTCACTCCACTCCTCACCCCTTCCTTTCTCTCTTCTGTTTGTTAATCTATAATCCTCTCCTCCTTTCATGAGAAAGCTTCATAGCTGATTAAATCTAGAGACTTGGTCCTTAAGAACCCCCAGAATGGTATTGATAACATTATTTTCTTGAGGACCGAAAGGGCTTCATCTTAAAAAACCCTCTAAGTAGGTTAG
>NW_006486433.1:0-627 GCF_000325575.1 Pteropus alecto | reverse complement strand
GAGGGCAGCTCATGCGGTTGGCTCTCCAGGCAGGATGTTGTGGCCTTAGAGAGCCCTTGCCACCGGGAAGGCATCGCGTGTGTCGTCTGCCTCCGCGTCGTCTGCCCCCATACTCGTCCAAGTGGGGAGTCACGCACGGTGACCGCGGTGCAGGCTCAGGCCGCTAAAGGCACAGCCAGGGCTGCCTATAATTCTAGGCCTGAAGGAAGCGTTTCTGATTTAGGGGGTGCGGGTTCTTACGGGTCAGGGGCTGCAGGGGGCACTGGGCCTGCCCTCACTTCTGCACCTCGGCCTCTCCCAGAAGCCGCCCTCGGCCTCCGACTCAGACTCCAAACCAGAATCCGAAGGGGTCAAGGGAGAGCCGGCGGCCGTGGCCAGGTCGGCCTCCTGCTCCTCCTCGTCGGCCTCCTCGTCATCCTCCTCGGACTCGGACGTGTCGGTGAAGAAACCCACGCGGGGCAGGAAGCCAGGTAGGATCGCCGACGCCGGCCCTGAGCCGGTGCCCGGGGGCCCTGGCGTGCCTGCAGGACGGCGCAGAGAAGGCCGCCTCGTCCTCCCTTTGTCCTCCCTTTTCGTAGCCGAGAAGCCTCCTCCAAAACCCCGTGGGCGGAAACCGAAGCCGGAGCG
>NW_006486432.1:0-627 GCF_000325575.1 Pteropus alecto | reverse complement strand
CTTCATTTCGCCAGCGCTGTTCTCTCTGCTGGAACCTTTTCCCTCGCTGCCTCTGTGATGTGGCCGGCTCCCTACTCGTCCTTGCACACTCAGCTTGGACGTTGCTTGCAGTATAGCTCCCTCCCTCCACCCCCCTCCCACGGCCAGGCAGTCCCTAAGGGAGAAGAGACGGGCATCGTAGCCCTGCACCCGGGCGCATGCGTGTTGAGCCTCTGTCTTTAGTATTCCGGTGTCCGAGGGGCTGAGCCTGAATGTAAAGGAAGTCAGAGACATAGATGGCTTTAGACCTGGTTTTAAAAAATGGGCGTTTTGTGAATGAATCAAGTGACGATAAAGTTTGGAAGAAAGCTTATTTTCAATTCCTACATTAAGTTTCTGCCATTTGGCCAGCTCGAAACAAGCTAGTATTTTGAAAAGTGAGAGAGAAGCTTTTTAAAACTGATAAAACAGAAATAGCTAGCAATAGATATATCCTGACTTTAATGTATGATCAATTTGTCATATATTTGAAAAGTAATTTTCTTGCACTTAAAAAACCTGTTGTCATTATACCTCAATTAAAAAAAAATGTGTTAAAAAGAGAACACACTCTGGGGGTGGCTCCATAGTGTAGTGATTAGCACGTCT
>NW_006486431.1:0-627 GCF_000325575.1 Pteropus alecto | reverse complement strand
CATTTGGAACTCTGAGTTGGGAAGTAGCCTAGTGGTTTCTGAGAACTGAAAAGCCTGCACCTGTAGCTAGTAAATTTGAGAGATAATAGCGATAAGTGAGAGTAGAATGGGAGTCAGAAGTCAGATATCACAGGGCCTTTTATTCCAGGCTTGAGATCCCAAGTGTATCCCAAGAGCAATGAGGAGACATTCAATATCCCCAGTTTCAAACCTTCAAGGTCATCTGTGGCACCTGCCATTATCCTCACTCCCCTTTTCCATCTTGTCATCAAGTTTCCACTAAGTTCCTTTATAATGCCTCTTATGTCAGTCTCTTCTGCTATTACTCAGGACTGTATCTGTGATTCTCAGCTCATATGTTACCAGCTCTGCACAAGGGGGCCAAACTTGAAACCAATAAGATAAATTGTGATCAAATTATTTTTCATATTTTGATTAATATGTAAAATTTACTCTTTCTACAATTGACCATACATTCTCAGATGGTACTTTCCATCAGATGAAATATTAATTGAGCGGGTCCTGTGGCACTGTAGAGCCAGGTGTCACTTGTAGTAAATAGGTGGTCAGAAGTATACCATAACACTGAACTGGAAGCACAGAAAACTGTAAAAATGAAAAAAAAAA